>NC_142983.1:11442500-11742500 GCF_061535395.1 Colias eurytheme
ATAATTCAATGTTCGTACTGAGGGTCTAGTTACAATAGGGCTAATTTTGTTGCCCTAAAGTACGAGCAGACGCGATTTTAAGTCTGTGGTAAAATATTATGATTTATTGTATTTTTGCAACTAGTAACTATGTAGTTGTTTTCCTGGCTGTAGCCTGTATCCTGAGATAAATAAAAAAATATAAACAAATATGCTATATCACTCAGTAACAATTTAGATTTGTACCTACCAATTAAAAAAATTCAAAACAATTCTAAACATATAGGTCTACAGCTAGTCTCAATTGAGATTATAAATAATAATTAATATTATAATAGAGCATGAATATACGCAAACAGAAATGTACTCTCTATTCTATAACTTGTTAATTAATTTACTTTATTTACTTGTTGTATTGTTATTGAAACCAAATCGCTATCACCTATAACTTAGTCTTCGCGAACATAATCTGACGCGGTTAAAATAAAACATTTATAAATATTTGTCGGTCGTATTGTTCGCGGACAGCGAGCGCGCCCGGGGGACGAACGTGTATGCGTTTACGGCCCAAATGTAGGGCTGGGAAACACGTAGGGTTGTCAGCTTCATGAAAAAATAAAAAAAAATTTTGGTGAGATATTTTTAATCTGTGGTAAACGAGGATTTAACTTAAATAAATTATTTTTCATTTTATGCCTCTATTTCTGTAATTTAAACGAAAGAGTAATAATTTAACTAACAATTTAATTGGTTTTGCAATTTTTAGATAGGGGACAGCCCTGAAAACACCCTAGTTTAACGTTCAATAGTCAATTACAGTTTTTATTTATGTAACAAAATTATAATGTTTCAAAACTTAAGTCGGGATTTGGTGCGAAGGTTCTTATATTTCGCATTCAATTGATTTGTTTCATGTTTATACGATAAATCATAAATTATATGTCACAGGGTTGAGATTACATTCAATTGTGAAGACAAGAAAGTGCAATATTTTTTGTATTAAACGTGATTGAACTAAATTTTTAGGTATGCTTTTAATAAAGATTCACCCGCACTCGCTTGTTGCTCTGAAAATATTCATCTTTATTATTCCAGAATCTAAATTATAACTTTGAGCTGTAACAATTTTCTTTAGGATCCGCTCCACACTTTTTGTCTGAAAGAGAAAAAAAATCAATAGTCCATCCTTACATTGCCCTACCTAACCGATTTATTTATTTATTTCCATTCACATTTTTTGCTGATTGCTTCTATTAAGTAATCGGTTCAATATATTTTTAAATAATCTAACATAATATAGGATTTCCACTTTGCGAAAACTAGAAATAATTTTCAACTGTCTCACTGTGAAAATGAAATTAACTAACTGTAATATTTCTTACTTCTTATCTTTCTTTATTTTAATGTTAGCAGTTTCATATTCGACTATACGTGAATTTTTACACGAGCTTTTACACAAGAAAATTGTTAAAAATTCATATCGTAATGAATAAATCGAAATATGTTACATAACATGCCCCTCGACCCTCGCAAAATAACAATTACAATTCCGTCTATTGTTAACAAATGATTCGCACTGAGAACATTTTTATCACAGCAGGCTTCTTGTTTTATAAATATTATGAACAAATAATTGGACACAGTTATTTGATCGTGTATTTTTTGCAAATTTTGTACTCGCTTTGCTAGAAGATTGTGATTATGAAGTCAATATTTAGGTACGTTAGTTCCTAGTTTGTCTAAAGTTATTTATAGCTTTATACAACAAGTCTGAAGTCCTTCTTCATTTTCGTCCACTTCCCAACA
This sequence comes from Colias eurytheme, assembly GCF_061535395.1. NCBI lineage: Eukaryota > Metazoa > Arthropoda > Insecta > Lepidoptera > Pieridae > Colias > Colias eurytheme. Next base: position 11,444,286 of record NC_142983.1, read on the forward strand.
AAGCAACAGCTTTTAAAACGGTTTTCAATAACGCTTAGATGATTTTCCGGAAGGTTTTCATGGACACAAGTGAAGGCTCCACCTAAGAACTATGGTACGTTAGTAAATAATAAATGTAAATAATAAAGATTTGTGGATATAATTTATCACCTAACCTATAAAATTGGAGGATTTAAGGGTAAAAGCTTCAGATCTATACAGGCTCTACATTTTTAAAAACTCTCCTAAAGCTCATTCCATTCCAAATAAAATGATTGACCTTACCTTTTTTTCAGTATAAAAAACCTTAATTTCTCTAATATAATCTGTATCAAAATAAAACATCGCGTGCGCATAACCAAAACGCAGCCAGAAATTATGACATAACATAAAAAGGGTTTGAAATCGGTCGACACAGAGTATCGTTTAGTTACGCTGGCAAAGTTACAAAACATGGCTGTTACCAGCTTCAAAGGGGTTCCGACGCCCCACATAGTTATACTTTTGAATTATTTTTATTTCATTATTAACAATAGATTTCACCCGTTTTGAAATATGATTTGTTGGCAGCCATTTTTATAAGCATCCCCTGCGCGAGCGCTGATTTTACGCACACAAATGTTTTTTAATGTGCGCGAAGCGAATGTAACAAAACTCGGTTTGAAATTTAAAATTATATTGTTTAATCCTGGCCATGTCGAATGCAATGTGTGTCCACCATTTTGTTATGGTTTTTTTGTTGTGACAATTTCTTACGACGTGTTATTTAAAGCTCGATTTCCATCGCGGATTTTAATTTTGAACACAGTTCATTTTTTTGTCTATTTTGTAATAATTTTTAATTGCAAGTTATTTTTATATCGATGTGTGAATTGCATTACAATTTGTAAAGCTCTAGTTTTCGGTTTTAAGCATTTCAGATTGAGGAAATCGTCACTACTCAAACTTTTTCGTATCCTCTGGGAAAAAGTTTCTAATGAATTGAAAATGTTCTGTTTTAAAAGTCATTATAAGGTTTTTCAACAAAAATATACATTTTTAGTTTGAAACTAGATATTCAAAGCATTGCAAATATTCTGTCGTACACATAACCATAACGACTTCCTTACAGCTATTACCATAGATAGTTCCAAATTTCCCAAGACATAAAACTACAATAATCACCTCCTTGCCCCCACAAAACAGTTGTCCCATACCCCAAACCATCGACATAATGATTTATTCCTTCCGAAAACATAAACGTATAATAAAATACAGTAATGTCCCACGAAGGGGACGTGGAACGAATGCAATGTCTCAATTTGCTGGTATTGTGTTGTCCCAAGCCCCATGCCCCCTATATTGATACAGTATATAGCATGCTATGGGATGAGATAATAGGGTAAATAGTTTAATTTATTTATAATGTATTTCATGTTAATTTTTGGCATCATGAGAGAATTTTTAGTTTCAAAGATATCAAAGTGTGTTATTGTATTATATCATATCAAAATGACGATAAAATAAAAAAAATGCGTTATTACGTAATTTTAAGGATAGGCATAATCTATTGGATGATGTTTAGATTAAGTACAGGCTATCTATCTTTATAACACGTTGTATGTATGCTTGTAAAAATGATGGAACACAACACAAGTTTTGTTTCATCTTCTCTCTTAAAAACTCATTTTTCACTCGTAAACTAAGCTTTACAATAGCTTAGTTTATTTAGCTAATAAGAACGCATAAAATTATGGAAATTCGTATTTTTTATTATCTGTGAACATTTTCATTAACATCCCGGCTTTGTTTGCTGTACTATTGTGTTCCTTGTCAATTTGATGAATAGGTATCAACAGCTTTAGTTATTAATTTAAAGCTGTTACTAAAAACTGATACCGCAGACTTTATTCGCCAAGATTCAAAAAACCGAACATTAATTTCATTAAACATAACCCAACCCGAATCCAGTACATAAATAACGAAACAAGTTAGGTTATCTCAATGTCCAAACACTGGAGTTGGGGTACTTACTATTCGTTAATCTGTGGCAGGCCGCTATCGCCGACACTCACGGACGGTATGTTAATCGCCTATTTAGATACTGAGAGTGTCGACTGTGGTAGAGGGTGTGGGATAGAGTGTGGGATACAGCGGGAAATAAAGAAGTAAAGCGAAAGACCTTGTTCGAAGCAGATTATTTTAGGCAGTAAGTTACTTAAGTAGGGTAGGTACCTATTTATGTTGGAAAAAGTATATTTCGGTAGATTATTATTTACTAGCTGTTTCCCGCGTTTTCACCCGCATTGCCCCGCTCCTGTTGGTCTTAGCATGATGATATTATATAGCCTTTCCCGATAAATGGGCTATCTAACACCGAAAGAATTTTTCAAATCGGACCAGTAGTTGCCGTGATTAGCGCGTTCAAACAAACAAACTCTTCAGCTTTATAATATTAGTATAGATTCTGATATTAAAATATAAGTCACTTACAAAATTAATTTAATTAAAATACTTGGAAAAAGAATGAACGTAACACATCTGTGAACTTGGAAATTGGATCAGGTTTTTTTTACAACGTCTGAAATGAAATGACCTAATTTGGCTGTTAATAACATACTAAAAAAGACAATCCAATTTATTTTCTCCTATACATTTTGCAATATAGAGTTCCCAAATTTTCATTTCATTTATCGCTACATCCTGTACCTCACACCCCACGCAATGTTTATCAACACACAGAAAAACAAACAGCGTCCAATTTGCATGAATCACACATTAACAGTTCGTTAACAAAACGGCTGGACCATGCGTGATGCGGCATACAGTTTCCAAATAACACCACTGATAACTTTGTCTTTATAGTTTCCGCTTCTCGATTGATAATTTTGGAAATAAAATTGTATGGATAAATGTGTCCATAGTGCATGGAATTGAACAGTTTTTCGTCCAATGTCCGGAATATATTAACTAAGTGAAATCTTGCGATATTGGACTGTTATACAAAATAAACTATTTCAATGTTTCCACCAAGGCTTCTTTATGAGTCAATTTTTGATGAACTGAACAACAAGAACTACAAACCAAAAAACAAGTTTAAGTTACTGATATAAGTGGATAATTTAAGTTTATCTACGAGTATTGAATTATACAAGTTTAGATTCCTAATTTCACATCTTTCAAAATTGAGCTGTGATAAAAAATACCTTATTTGCTACTCCTGAATATAGTGTAATTGTTTGTTACTGAATTTTTTCCAGATTTTCAGAATCGGTATTTCCGAAACATTCAAAGTTAAAATCTTTCCTCTAACATTACTACATATATAGATGACCAATGACCATCTATTTATTGACTAGTAATATGAAATTTAGTAAAAACTCGGTTGTCTGTCGGTGGAAGCCAAGAGCCTTCATTAATTACGATCAGAGGCAGTGGGTTCGATTCTTATTTTGCCCATAACCCACCGTGAGATTGCTCCTACATATTTTTATGGCTACATCTTAATTTCTTCATCATTTTTATAGGAATTTGATGGTTTAAAATTTGTAGTAATGATTTATTATAAACGATTGGAATGTTTTAATCAAGAGCTTCTCGTGTTTAAAGTTTTTAAATGTTTTATAGAGATTGGCTGTGCCTTGTTATGATTTTGTTTTTGGATGTTTCGTAATAAGATCACTTGTATAGGTTTTGTTGTACATATCGTATGTTGCAACATAAATTCAAAATAAAGTTTAGTTCATGTTTAATTATTAAAATGTTATTTTTTGTTTATCATAAATATTTAAAACAGCTGTAATTATACAGGTCACCGACGTTCCTGAGGATGGTGGTACCTCGCAAAATTAAAAATCGAATTAAATGACAACAAAATGCTATCACATTCATTAAAATTAACTACATCAATCTATTGGAAACTCACGAAGTTACTTAAAATAGAGTATCTAACAACAACAAGAAAAATATAGTCGAATTGAGAACATTCTTTGTCTTAGAAACGACGATTGAAACAAAGCCTACAAATTCATGTCACACATTATTACATGTTATTTTGTGCTTGATAATATAAATTAGAAATGAATGAAATGAAATTTAAAATGTATTTATTTTTCTATGTCTCAAGGTCTTATTTAAGAAAACATGAACCACTTGTAAAAACAATATTTAAACAATGACAGAAAATTCACGATATTTTATCATAATAATTAAACAGATGGTAAACAAACGATAAAATATATTTAATAAGTCAATAATTATCAACTTTAGAACTTTATCAATTTTATTCAGCATAAATATTTCTTACTTTAAAGATTCTTCTGGCGTAATTAGTTGAACTAAAGTGTCTATAATAATTTTAGTTTAGTAGTAGGTATTTAAACCCGTTTATTTGAACGGTTATCTTATTAACTATTGGGTCCATTAACAACAGTTATTGTAGTCATAATAATAATAATAATCATCGAGAGCTTAAGGCCATAGATTATATATAGAACATCCCGACCAATAGGAGCAGAGCATCAATGAAAATGTTTGCAAAATGCTCGGGAAAAACGTATCGACTCTACCTCACATAAAAGCCTACCGAAAACCACCATTTCAGTGTCTATTCTCATAATCTTTAACTAAAAGTAATTCATTCCCTGAAGCAGTAACCCAGCAATTACTGTCAGCGTAATTGGAAAGTGACTTGCATCTACCATTGTCGGCCATTTTGATCCGCGCCTATTTATTAATATTATACCTTTACCACGCATTTGTATTATGATATTTGAGTATTTAGATCACTAGTTTACGCATTGTTCTATTGTTAGAATTCGGGTGTACCTATCCCATATGCAGACATAAAAATAATTTGACTTTGATTATCAGTTTTATGCCTCTATAATTTGCAAGATATTTTTCTTTAGATGTTCAAATTAAAGAAGAAAGGAACAATGAAGTCAGAATAATCAATGAATTGAGTTCGGATTATAGATAACTAGCTTTCCGCCCGCAGCTTCGTCCGCTTTGTCTAAAACATAATAAATTATATACTAAAACCTTCCTCTTGAATCACTCTATCTATTAAAAAAACCGCATCAAAATCCGTTGCGTAGTTTTAAAGATTTAAGCATACAAAGGGACATAGGGACATAAAAAGCGACTATGTTTTATACTATGTAGTGAAGATCTATCAAATATTTTTTTTATCGACTACGGCAAAGGCAAGTTGTGTAGGTATGTCCATCTTTTCCAGCACAACTGATATTGATATATTATGAAAGCTTTTATCGACAGCTAGGTTTAGGTATGAGCACATCACACCATAGGCATGAACCTATCTAAGCCATACTGTGATATATGTAACTATTTAAAATTATTAGAGAAACAAAAACGAAATCCACCTACATTCAAATGAAACAGCAATTACCAACAACCGTGTAACCCGACTCCGATATTCCCAACCTAGCAAGTCACTAAAACAACCATATTTACCGACCAAACAAAAGCGTGCTATCATCAAATCAAAAAATAATTTTCGTCATTACAAAAGTGGCGTATAACGGATCGTAGGTATATTATGCAAATATTCTTTTGTGTGAACACTTTCCTAATTCCTTTTCTGACGCCGAAGCTATTATATTAATTATATTTGTCGGATCGTGACTGGAAAAGCTATTGTTAATAATAATTGTAGTATTTTGTTTAATATGGTGAGTGGTTTCTATGCGAAGATGTACCTAGCTCATAATTTGATTCACTTGATACCCTTTGATTTGATTAATATTGGCAAACAATAAAAAATATTGCTGATATTACAGAACAATTTAACACATTAAACAAATATTGAAAAATTCGAACATTATTTATAATAATTGAAAGTAGAAATCACCTACTCAAACAAACCATTAATATTCACCAATATTAAAGTTATTAAATAAATATACTTTCAATTTACACTTTAGCTATTTCTTTCATCTCCATTTCACTAGATAGATACTCCATACATATCTATAAGTCTAAAGGCCGGCAAAACAACCGCAAAGTTACCTAACGTTGCAATTGTTCATGGGCGGCGGTGATCATTTTCATCAGTACACCGCCCGCTCCTTTGGCGGTTGCGGTATGAAAAAAAAGTATTTTATTAGTTAAGACTTCTGAAAATATCTCGATAAATAAATTAATCAACACCTAGGTATAGGTATTTGTAACTGCAGTCTTGCAAATAAATGTAATTTGAAATTTGAATCAGACGGACACACCCACTGCCAAAGAATTCCTTATAGCACATGTTATGTAAGTATTGTGAATAATTCACAATTATTGTGATAACATAATATTTAAAGTACTTAGGTACACTGCCGTGATCAATTGATGCCGTGCAATTTTCAAATGATGTATGTATGTAGGACTAATGTCGATATCCGGCTCATGTCGTTATCTTATTATCTCAATTTTCATAAAGAATCTATTGTAAATACATAAAAATTGCGTTAAAAAGACGTATCATAATTAATTGATAAATTACATAATCCTTAAAAATAACTGCGATTTATGTCATGCGCATATCTGCAATTTCCACTTAGTATTCTATTTTCATATATCCTCCTGTTTATCGACCTTTGATCGAATCATCGTATTAATTAATTTTTATCAAATGATTGTACTTTGTCACGCGCTATCAGCTTATCAAGGATGTAATAGATCTATTGACAATCCCATATCGCTCATGTTTACGCTTCATACTCCGAAATTAAACATTAATCACTGATATTAATGCAGTATTTTCATATCAATTAGCATATTGTTTTCAAAATATTATGTTGCAGGAAATTCTTTCAATTATCTGAAATCAATGCGTACTTTTTAATCCCGGATTACTGAATGTTATTGGAAACATATTTATGTAATAATTTCTTGAGCTAACCTATCTATTCTATCTGTGCTATCTTACCGAAAGTATATATTATGTTTACTGTTAAAAATGAGAGAGAAATACGATTTGTGAAAAAAATTTCGAAAAAAATTTAGTGTAACATTTTTTCGTTACTCGTGACATTTTTCCGTTACGCGCCATCTTATTCTTATCCCTACCACGCGTGATTAGACGTATTTCTGTAAAGTTGCATATAGTAAATTATTTTTTGAAATTAAGGTCATAAAGAAGTTTCACGTTTACACGCACACATTTTTTTATTAAATCATAGTTTCTCTAAAATTGTTTAATAAATTATTATATTGATTATAGTTAAATCCATTCAAAAGATTCACCATAAAATATGATACGAGATATAATTTTAAAAGCATTTAAAACCATCGCCATTATAGACATATCTAATAAACTCCATACAAATGCTACCATTATGTCACTCCACAACAAAACAATATTAACATGAAAACTTTCTGATGTTATCACTACGGGTTCTCTATTGACATTCAAAGCCTATTAGGGCGGCAAAAAATCTTACACAATGACAAATAATAAGCAAAAACATCTGACAAATAGGCTTGCGAAATATGAGTACAGTAGTGAGTAGCAGATAGCATCTGGTAACATATTATTTTTCAGTCAACTAAACTTGGCGATGGATATCTCTTGTGCAACGTTTGTGAGAATTGCTTTTACACTAATTATGGGTGGAATTTTAATGTTTATGGCACCTGAAGTTTAATTGTGACGAAATGAAACGAAGTTTTGAAACACCACTTATTTAATGATTAGGCATAGAGCTTGCATGAAATTGGTTAATCAAAGGAAATCGGAATTTTTGTCACTACCAATATACCTTTACCTATATTTTATTAAATAATGATACAATAGGATCTTAGAAACAAGATTATAAGGAATTAAATAAATAAAATATTTTATCTTCTGTAATTCAATGGATTAGTCTATGACGCATTTTTCATAATCGATACCACAGTTCCGGAAAATCATTTACGTTAAGACATGCTCATTTGATACACGAACCGTTCAAAGATAGAACCAAACAATTCGCTGTATCAAATGCGAACAACGTAACCAGAACATTGCTTTATTTCAATTACATGAAATTGTGAAAAAATATTTGCGAATTATTTATTATATATTCAAAGAATTGTCACAGGACACCATTTACCGGACCTAACCACATCGCAGATTGTCATTTCCCATGTTATTGTTTGGTTTTATCTATTATGCGACCCTATTTGATGCGATCTGGGTAATTTGATAGTTTATTATAACGATAGTTGTTACTTCCATAAGCTTTCAATGGAGGAGGTTTATTTGCTGATGTAATGATTAGGATTTATTGAAATTTTAACGGATTTTTGACAATAGCCTGTGCTTTTGTACGTGTTGTTATTTGGGGGTAGTTTGAATAAAACAAGTGACAATATAACAATCTAAAGTTTAAGCTTTGTAATACATTATAACAAAGGATATTTCAAATTACGGAATGATTTCATTAATGTTAGTGTTAGTTATTTTAGAATAATTACCCAATACTTATCAATAAACATATATACCTATTTTAGGTACCTATGTAGTATGTATAATATGTGTAGGTATGTATAATAATTAATATCAAAATAAACCGTATGTAAACTAAGAAATAACAATGCTTTTAGTACCATTCCGATAGCTTAAAAGCACTGTATGATGTAGCGCAAAGATAGTCGTATAGTTTGAGGCACCACGATTGACAGCTGATTAGTGATTACTGATACAAAAATAATAGAACAGAATTTTAAGTGCTTTACATAACTTTATAACCTATGAGATTGATCCTAGTTTCAGGACAGGAATTAAAACAATTAGTTTACAAAATTGACTATTCATTAACACTACTAAAAGTTTAATAAAAAAGTTCATATTTTGTCCATTAAGTAGGTAATAACTAGAGTCCATTTTAGACTAGTTACAGTGATGTAGAAATACATATTCAAAATACTTGAAACGAAAGTCTGTTTGTATATAACCAGTTAGATAAGGCTGTAGTGGTCAGATCCATCTCGGTAGTGTACCGTTTGACTTGACACCTGACCCATGGTGACCATGGCACGGGAATTACTGGGATAAGTTCTTTTCAGTTAATTTTCTTTTATAGACATTTTTATGATATACTTTTTGTTTTGAGAGTATCATCAGTTCTGGATAATTTTACGCTTTTTCGAACTATTGTCTAGGGCATAAGAGCCATAATGTCAAGGATAAGGTTAATGTTACAGATTTCCAAATAATTCTCCTTCAATGTATCTTTTGTCTGTCCCTAAAAAAAATTTTAACCAAGTAACATAAGTATAATTATAATTTATATTCTTTATCTTTCTTTAAGGCTTTTGAATGCGTGTTATTTTATTTTTTTCATTTAAGTTAAATCCACAAAAAATAAATACTATCTCCAACAGCATACTACTCCTACTCGGCCTCCTACCGCTCGCGGTGTAAACCAAAGCAACGCCGCACTGCACAGCAAATAAACTAATAAATACATTCACACCCAAATACCACTTATTACCTTACAATAAGTGCCTAAATCCCGTGAATTTTACATCCTAACTAGCTGTCATTTTGGCTAGAATCAAAAACAATCTGACATTTCACGCGCGTTCTGCTACCGACGTACATACCACCGCGACCGCGAGAGATAGTTTTGACAAATACATTCAAGGGAAAGCACTCCTTATATCAATATCACAAGGAATATAATTGCGTGTACAAGTTTCGTATACGATATTCGTAACTGCCAATCATAATTTGTTTTGGTATTCACGTATGAAACATGATCTTATAGATTTTTGTCTCGATTCGTTTGTGATTGAATACAGATATGGAACAATGTATGGATCGAGTATCAGTAAATGCGGCATACAATTATTTTTGGTGTAATGTAACGTGTTTGCTTGTTTTGTGGTTAGCAACTTTGTTGAATACGTAGATAATTTGTACTCATTATTATAAAGATATCGAATTTACACAGTCGCCAGCACAAAGATATGCAGATAGATGCGGGTTTTTAACCGACTTCAAAAACGATGAGATTAATTCGACTGTATTTTTTGTTTCTATAGATATATCGATTTATTGTTTTTTTAAGTCTGGTTATAACCTCAGAAATGCTTTCAGTTTTGATTTTTGAGGTAATAGAAAAAAAATTATGTACCTACTTATTATACCTACTTGTACTTGCTATTAATTGCAATTCAGGAATGAAAACCTATTTTTAATGATTACTTTTATATTTATGGAAATTCGAAACAAAAGAAAAACTTTCACAAACGATTCCAAAGACTTAGTTACAATTTCGTAAACACAAAAGTTGACCAGTAGTTTTCGATAAATAGAGTGCTAGACATAATAACACGGTAGCTATACTTCCGATCGCGACTCTCACTGTCATTATATCATCAATATTCACGGACAGACGGACGGTACTATTATAAATATTGTACGTCCATATTACCGCATTACACCATAATATTTTCAAAGAATATTAATAAGGATGGGACACACTGTATTTGTAGCCAATTTATAATATAAACGAAAAATGTGAGATTACTAATGTGCTATGTGTTATAGATGTGTTTTAGTATATTTATACAATAACATATAGGTAGTTAGGATACAATATTTAAGTTTTATTTTTTATTATAATTAATTGGCCCGTTATATGTTATTCTTGCAAAAGATATTATGTCTGGAAACTGGAAAGCTTAGGTGAATTACCCAAAATATGAAGTCATATAATATAGGTAGGTACGTCGTATATTTATATTCGATCTGCCAGCTAGTTTGTTTATTTTAGCACATGTTTAGCTTCCCAAACTATAATATCTGGTGGCTTTCTTTTATTTCCATTTATTCGAGGTTTCAGAATCGATATGGAACTCATAGAGAGATATAGAGCTTATTTGACGTGAGTTTTTAACAAAATAAAGATCATATTTTACTTGAAAATGTTACTAAGTGTGTTCTACGCTTTCTATTGTTGAATATTATAGCTGATCGCAACGATGTCGACATGTTGGCCAATTCCCTGAATAAATATTAAAAAGTTAAGCGTCGTGGGGCGGCCGCGACCGCCTGCCTTCGTAATAACTCCCTGTAATTGCTTCTATATACATCTTACCTATATAACTGTTATACTAGGCTGTTGAAAGACAAAGACATGTAAATTTATATAAAGAACATTTTCCTTAAGTTACTTTTAACCATAAATTACCAGTTTGACATGGTAACTAGAAAAAAAGCATTGTAACACATGTCGCAGTGACAAAAGATTATTTAATTACGTTCAAGTTATTATTTGCACATGTTTGTCTTGATATTAGAATATTTTCAATTGAAAATATTGGTGGACAAACATTTGTGAATGAAATCATTCTTCGATCAACACAGCGATTAAAAGTGGCTTAGTTTATTATTGATCATATTTCAAATCTTACCGAGTTGAAAATAAATCATTTTAGTAGAGTATTTATTATTTTATATGTAGAGTTATATGACCTACATAAAAATCTCATAGATATTCGCACATATAAAGTCGATGCCGATAAAGTAGATATTCTGAAATTTAACTGAATAAAATGAGTGGAACTTTAATACACTTATCCTAATCAAAACTGTGAACCATCAAAACAAAATCTCTTAAAACATTCCTAACTACTAAACGCAGATTCAAATTCACTATCAAAAAATTGGACTACCAATTATTTAAAACTGGTAATTAATAGAAATATTATGGCCGTCAATCAATGTTGGTGGAGGCCAAACAGTTTGGTTCATTCCCACTCCAATTACAGGCGAAATGATCGCTTGTTCCCATTTAATCGCTTGCATAACTAAGTAGATATTGGGGGACACGATTGCGTGAAGAAAATGGAAAATTTACTAGTGTTTTCGTTACATTGCGTAGTTTTTAGAATGGAAAAGATTTACATGCCGGTCAAGAATTTTATATTTTAGATGTTTATGGCAATCTTTTGATGGTAGATATAATTGGTATATTTTGGTTTTTAAGATTTACTTGAAAATTATGTTTTTGTAATTTTTAATCTGCCTTTTGTTGGTGAAAATGCAGCTTTTTATTTAAATGTGTATTATATTTTGCTACAGACAGGGTTTTTATTGTTATGGGATTTTGGTTTTTTTTAAATATTTGAGATCAGTTTATTTGTTGGCAATTAATTAATGATTAATCAACGATACACTCTTTAATAATAATATTTGATTTGCTTTGCTGATACAATAATAAATAATAAGGGAATAAAATAAAAACAAATAATAAAATTGTGGAAAAATATTTTTTTTTTTAATTTCCAGCACACGGTATAAGTTTCGATGCGTGTCGAGGTACCAGGGCGGCAGGAGCGCTGAGAAGGCCGCCAGCTGGCCGCTGGCCGCGCGCCGATCAAGCGGAACTGTTTTAATGTTGTGGTCGCGTTCACTACATTATCCTCATCACTTATGCACGTACCGGCGATTTCTAATTGCTCTACATTTTCTTCTTTTTATTTTCTTTATTTATGTCACAAATTAATAGATTGATTTTTTCCAACAGATTTGAATATTATGTAAACATTACATTTTCTGCAGACTCCACTCTTGTCTTTTTCTAGACTATTCTTCAGTCTTCTAATAGGATTAACGTAAAACGAATCTTAGCCAAAGGCTCTTGATCTACAAAAGATTTTTCTATCAAGACTTTTTAAAATCTCACCATTTAATTTCATAAGTATGAATTATATTTATTTCTTATGATCAAGACTTTTTAAAATCTCACCATTTAATTTCATAAGTATGAATTATATTTATTTCTTATGCAGAATATTCTCACGTCACAATATCGTCAATCGAGTGAACAATTTCAAAGAATTCTTCAAACGTATCCGAATAAGATATTCACTAAATCGCTGAGAAAGCCCATGTAAATTGATATGCACTTTAATCAACATGTATAATATAGCTTACCATTGATAAAATTGTATTAAAATAAAGTAATAGAATGAGTAGATTATTACAAAGAACAATATCTTTCCTCTTAAAAATATAATTTTAGATATCTCTACCACAACTCTACTTGACTATTTGTGTATGAGAGACTTTATATTAAAATTAATATCGAAAAAAAACTACAAGGATCTCTAAATAATTGTAATGTATCTGAGAACAAGTTCTACAGGTCTCAAGACGGAAGCTGGCGCGCTGGACCCGATAAGCAAATAGATACTTTCTTTTAACTTGTGTTTTATACCGACTTCCAAAAAGATAAAGTTCATATTAATCTCTAAACCAAGGAAAAAACATAATTTTGTATGGCGTATTTACTCTTTACGTAAACTCTGTCAATAGCACATTTTCTAATCAAAATCAATATTCTAATGAAAATTTATCACAAAGTATTCAGCCGTTATGGAGAAAGACGAAACATACAAACAATCATATTTGTATTAGTAACTCTAACATCTAGTAGACATTATCTCGTCTTATAGCGACAAATAAAAATGTAAATTCATCAAACAAACAAGGATAAACGTATTAAGAAAAGGAAACCGCTGTAATTGTGACTTCCAGCGATTAATAACACGAATACATCTCACTTGTCCGTCTGTTTGACCACGCTCATTGTCGCAACGAACTGACCACTACTACGGGTTTAAGAAGCAAACTCGATCGAAACACATCGTGATACAATTATCAATTACAAAAACTATTTTTATTGGATTTATTACTGACTTAGCTTCAAAATTTTTATCATTAATTACATAGTATAGTAGTTATCCATTTCAAAACTAAATTGATTGAGATTTAAATGGTAGAGTAGTGGCACTTTTGTAAAGTTAAGGCATAGTATAAATATTAAATTCAAGAAATGATTTAAACATTCTTAAATATTTTTATTCAATTTTATTGCGTGTTATTACTTATTATACATAGGTACCTATGTACTTTCTGTGATTGATCATATTAAAGTTGTCGGCACGTAACTTGACCACTTTTTAACGTAGCTTAGTGGGGGAAGCTTGCGCATATAAAAATGAACTAAAACTTGATGTGCAAACTTCCCCCACCACGCTACTTTTTTTCCAAGAAGTTTGCCGGGCGCTATACCTATGTTTTTAAAAACGATTGGTTCTGAATCGAGTTCGTGTCGAGTTCATAATTATCTTGGTAGGGCTTAGTCGATAAGAGTCACTGTATTGGAGTGACATCGCCCACGCGCGACCCCAACACTAATTCAATTTCATATTCGCTCGGCGCTAGTGATGTTCCATGTTATTGTTGTCGTTAAATTATTATTTTGGAAACAAAGATTTTTAATGTAAAGCATTTAAATGTCACGCTTTCTTACTTAATCTATCTATATTCTTACTAATAATACCGAATGAGTTTTAAAAACGAATCAGTCAAATACTATCGATATTTTATTTATTTTAATTCAAATTCGAGATTTATATAATTTACCAATAAGACATAGTAAACTAAAAAAATATCAGTAGAATAACTACCTGTAACATGTACCTGTGACATGTAAAGATCATAAGCAACAGCGATGAGTCGAGTGTCGATTATTTAAAGACCATCGATACTCGACACATCACTATCGCTAGTGTGGTCATCAATTACTTAACCTTACTTAAGGTGCGGGTCGCATCGCGATCGCGTCTCGGTAGCGGCCTATGAACTGTCATGTTAACTATTCATTGTGTTATATTAGCTTATTAATTGGTGTTTTTTAATGTTCAATTATATGTATTTATTCTCATTCTATAAAACTAGCTGTGCCTCGCGGTCTGACCCGCTGTTGGTCTTAGCGTGATGATATATTATCTTCCTCCATAAATGGGCTATCTATCACCGAAATAATTTTTCAAATCGGACCAGTAGTTCCTGAGATTAGCGCGTTCAAACAAACTTTTCAGTTTTATAATATTTGTTTCTTTTTAACATGCTTTACCTGCAGGTACCTATGCTATAGGTACCTATGTTAGTTTTGTACACTTAGGTACCAAGAATTGGTGACAGTACAATAATTTCATGAGTTTAAGCGGGTACAAGTATTTTTTGTTTAGAGTTATGGAGTTAAAAGTGTCTCCTATACATTTTTTGAAATATCCCTATCCCTACTTATCCCTACTAATATTATAAATGCGAAAGTAACTCTGTCTGTCTGTCTGTTACGCTTTCCCGCTTAAACTTCTCAACCGATTTTGATGAAATTTGGCATAGACAATCTTTAGACCCTGAGAAAGAACATAGGCTACCTTTTATCAAAACACCACGCGGGCGAAGCCGCGGGCGGAAGCTAGTAAGGTTGGGTCGCCTAAGATCGGATGTGACATAAGATCGGATGCATGGAATAACTCGCAAACTAGGCAATATTCTCTACTGCTACCAACACTACTAGATCCGCCATTTTGTTCTGCCCCTCTCTTCACTCTGCGGCCTGCCAGCGACCAGACGGGACGTGTACACAGGTGATTCAGCAGAAAAGGTGTATTTTGTGGCGAAAATCGTCGATCCGATCTTACCTACAAAATTTTGATGGCTCATTGTGGAGAGTACTTTCATTGAAATAATGTAATTAATTATTTTGGGGCAGAATTAGCGAATCCTCTTTCCATCTGTATACTTTGATTACGCCTAGGACGTTCACAACCCAAGATCCGATCTTCCCTCCCAAGGCCGAAGATCGGACCGAAGTTTAGCTCTTGACTGCGCCTTATGCAATAATGCGCAATAATTATTAACTTTTAATATATTTAACTATCCAATGACGCTATGACTATCAGACCTTAGGTACATTTTCATTATTTAGTCCTAGAACACGGAGGATAAAAGTTTGAGAAACTTAATTAGGATGAGGAGGGAAGACCGGACTAAAAAAACGCAATAAAAAAAAACTTCTTTGTCAAATTTTTTGAGGAATTTCCTGACTCAATCATTGATGCTCAATGTATGGACGTAAGTCCGGATGTTTTCCTAATGTTAACATTATTATTAAACGCATAGAAGTGAAGATACTACATAGTCCGATCTTCGGCCGAACTGTTATTTTCTTCACTATGGTAAGTCGAAAAAAGTCTGCTTTTTAGGCTCTAAATTTGCTTAGATAGATAGCATCTACGCAAACCAAAAAATTAGGGGTTAAACAATATTTTTTTGTCATCAATTTACAGTTGACCGCAACAGAAAAACGACATCGAATCATGAGAAATAAAATAAAAAATACAGTAGGTACGTATAAAATTTTCGGCATATGCGCCCGATCTTAGGCGACCCAACCTTACCTTGATAAAATTTAAAACTGATGTTCCAAAAATTTTCCATTGGAGTTGAATAAATAAAGAGAAATTAAAATGCGTTGTTTTTTTAATCGCTTAAAAAACAAATAAACACAAAACATACCTACTAACGAATGTATAAAAAATTGCTAAAATATAGCAAATTGCTTGAACAGCTGTTTGCGAGTCTTTTCTTACAAATCTTATTGATTTAATATTACGGCACGTGTAAGAAATAATAGAATATAATTCACCACTTTCTTGTGTCTAAGAAATAAATGATGTCTACCAAACTGTGATACCTACATAATATACTGTGATCATCAAAATTTAAAACATTAATGGGATTTACTTAGATTTAAAATTATTAATTTCTATAATATTTTTGCAATACCTGCACCAGGTTGCAAATATGTTTGTATGCAATAAATGATTTGATTTGATTTAATGAAAGCCATTCTATTCTACAACATGTCTACTGTTAAAAACCGCAACTCGGTAACCCATCCATTCGTAAACTACGCCTTTAGTAGCTTAATGTATCGCTTCAATAGTCAGACTCATAATATGGGTAAGTGGAGATATCTATACGAAGTATGGATATACGGTATTAATATATTTTAACTTTTATACTTTGAAATAAATATTTTTTAGAAATCCGCAAAAAGAAGTTTGTTGTTTTTAAATTATTTAAGATTAAGACATAAAATAGAGCCTATTGTTACTCATAACATTCTAACGTTACTCATAAGTCATAACATTCTAAAGGTGTAACATTCTAACAGGAATAACTTTTCAAATCCGTCGCGTAGTTTTTTAGTTAAATCGTAACAAACAAACATATTATCTATCGCTAATAGTCGCTAGTAATATTATAAGTATAGATTAAAATAATATTAACATAGGCAATACATTACACAATACACGATATTTATTTATTTATTTAGCCCTTATCTTCCATGACATTTAAATACAATTTATAACAAAAGATACATACCTAGTAAATGAAAAAAAAAATTAATAGTGCAATTCGTTTAAATGTCCTGGCCCCTTTCGGGTATAGGCCTCCTCCAACTGTCCCTGGAAACAGGAGGAAATGGGGACAGATACACGATATACTTACACTTTATTTTTAAGTCAAATTAAAATCCAGATTTACCGCAATAATCACCCAACAAAATTTTAAACATTTCTTAAATAATTCCCGGGATCGAACTCATAATCCTAAATCCATAAGATTAATTTAACTTAACGATAAGTGTGTTTATGCTAAGAGTGTTAAGTGACCGTTAAGTAGATGATTCCTGTAAGTTATTGTTTGTGGATTTAAATGTAGGATTAGGTTTCAGGAAGTAGAATAATCTGGATCGCGATAATATTTTAAATATTACGGATTAAACGCTTACAAAACAAATAAATCACATTTGTGTCCTTTTCAACCTTTTTCAACCGATAGAAATGAGGAAAATATCAATTCGATTGCATTTTTTTGGCTTTGTTACTTGTTGAACCAATTTTGATAATTCTTATATTATTTGAAAGCTGGTGCTTCCAGTCAGGCTAGGTATAAATTTGGTTTAGTTTTGACAATTTTCATTTATTGGTATCAAAATAATACCTATAGGTAAATAGGTACATACCTACTACATACCTATTTATATAAAATTGTTATTTAAACTTATATTAAAATAATTTGAATCATGTATATACAAATAATTGAATTATCACAATCACACGCGTCACAGAAAAGTGACGCATCACGTAACATTGAATGACGTCACGTCAGAGCAGACACTAAGCCGTTTTGGATGAGACGGCTGGCCGATAGTAGATATACGAGATTACACTCAGTGTGTTATAAGTTATTGTAATCAGATGTGGCTAGTGACTAATAATTTTTTGATTAGCTATCGAAATTTGAAATGATTATCGAATAGTTGAAACGAAGATTTTATAAAAAAAATATCTTAGTTATTTGTGACGTAAAATTAAAAAAATAAATTGACTTTAACAATCAGTTTGTAAATGCTCTCTCTACCTGTAGGTACTTTCGAATTCTCATCTGCACTCAGGTGGACAGCTTACAAGTTACAAGTTACAGCATAGTGCTGAATCTTGTTATTTTATGCTCTTATATCGTTCTAGATAGGTCACGTGGTGGTTCAAATGACCCATATTTTTTTCAACATGGGCCTGTAGTCTAGATTATCTACTTAGGTTTATTAATAGCCAAGTAAGTAAATGCTTTGGACGACCTACCACAAATAGGAATAAACGGATAGGTAAGACGAAAAGATTACCTACCTATCTATATACTAGGTAATATTATAAAGCTGAAGAGTTTGTTTGTTTGAACGCGCTAATCTCGGGAACTACTGGTCCGATTTGAAAAATTCTTTCGGTGTTAGATAGCTCATTTATCGAGAAAGGCTATAGGCTATATACCATCACGCTACGACCAACAGGAGAGGAGCCACAGGGGTGAAACCGCGCGGAGCGGCTAGTAGGTAATATATCCTCAATTCATAATATCTTTATCCTGCTTAGTTACTGATTTAAGCTAGTTACTGATTAAGTAACTAATCGCATTTTAATGTATCTACCTATAGGTAACTAAATTAATAACTAGCTTAAATAGATACTACAGGGTTTATCTATCTATTTATATAATTGAATTATCTGTCTTTTGATAAAGCTTGATAGATAGATAGAATACTTTGCTAAGCCGACTACCTTATAGGTACCTTATAGGTACCTATCGCAGGGGCAAAATCGGTTGCACGGCGGTTGTAGCAATTTCGGTTGTTCTCTAAATTGCCCCTGCTTGCCTAATGCCTATACACATCATAATTAAGGAGCCAATAAAAGGCAATATTGCCCGTGCTGTAGGTATGTGAGTAGCCCGCATAAATTAAACTATCTACTCTTATAAAAATCCTCATAAATGACGTTAAAAAGTTCGTTTTATTAGCGAAATAGGTAGGTCAAAGGAAAAAACCTGAACTCTATACATAATATCACTTTATATAAGTATTTACTACTGTATAATTTAGTGAATATTATATCTACTAATTTATAAATTTGATTAAATAGATTTGCAATTACAAAGCAATGTCTAACGTTTGCGTATCTATTCATGACCTATTTAAATGTCGTATAGTTTAAAATGTATATAAAATATCTTGCAGCGAATTGAATATTAATTTAAAAGAATGAATGGCTAATAAACTGTAGGTTTTGGAGAAATTAAAAGTCCTAGTAATTTTAAATATAATTATTTTAATGCTGTTATAATATATTATTTAAATGCTCTACAATTTTTTAATGATAATTTAAAATTAATTTATTTTTTTACGAACAAAACAAAACTTATTAATAGATTATATTATAGGTTAAATCACCCAAATTACAAAACAGTCAAATAATAACATAAACATTTTACAACCAATAAATTAGCAATACATTATATTGATCTGTGTTGACAATGACACAGAATATTTATCACGTTATCAACGTTTAACCAACGGAACCCGATAGCCACGCGATAAAAATTTACAACATCCATAAACAAAACACAATCTCAACTATTTAAATTGCTTTACAATATCGTTAATCACGCAACCATTGTGTCTATAGCGTTGTAAAGATGTACACTACAGTGCACGGCAAATAAAGGAACGCACGAGTGTGAGACGGGCCTCGAGTGCAGCTCGAGTGAGGCTGGCGGGGGGCGCCGGGGAGCGGGGGAGCGGGGAGCCGCGGGGCGTGCACTATGTACCCGAAAGCTCGCGCGCCCATTGGCCGCCGCAGCCTCTCAAAGCTCCCGAGGCGGGCAGATCCGACCCGACTATAAATAGCTACGCCCGCCTCCGCGCACGCCAGTCTGCTCCTCGCTCGCAGCGTACACGCACGCGCGAGCCGCCTTATCTAGTGTATTTACAAGTGCATCCACCATGGTGAAGTTCGAAGGAGATTTCAGTATAAACGCGATACTCATGAACCATGCAGTTTCCAAGCCGCCCCCGTCCCCGACCACGTCGAACACGACGCCGTCGGAAGCTGATCTCAGTGATTCGGAATTGGACGTGACGGGCACTGAGCCGGTCGACTGCACCAAGCCCAAGGAAGACGACAAGAAAGATAAGAAACACGAGAAACCAGCGTACAGCTACAACGCGCTGATCATGATGGCGATCCGCAACAGCCCGGAAAAGCGGCTCACGTTGAACGGGATCTACGAGTACATCATGACAAACTTCCCGTACTACAGGGAAAACCGACAGGGCTGGCAGAACTCAATCCGCCACAACCTCAGTTTGAACAAGTGTTTTGTTAAAGTGCCGCGACATTATGATGACCCCGGCAAGGGCAACTACTGGATGTTGGACGCCTCGGCCGAGGATGTGTTCATCGGCGGCACGACGGGCAAGCTGCGCCGCCGGTCCGCGCTCAACGGCCGGTCGCGGCTCGCTTGCTTCAAGCGGCCTCTCTTCCCTGGCGGCCCATTACCTGGAGGCTATCCGCCCACAGCTTACTCACAACTAGTTGGCCTATACTCTCAACTTTTGTACCAGCGATATGCGCCAATGCAAATGAAGACTCCGCCAGTTACACCGAGCGCAGTGCACCCAGCATTCAGAAACGAAATGAACTACCCCATGCAGTACCCCACAGGATTGTACTCTGAAAGGTTACCATCCGGCCACTTCTTGGGGCAGTCACCTCTGCTACAAAGCTCGCTGCAGAGTCCAATGTTGTCGCAAACGTCACCACTTCTACCGCCATCACCGCCGATGCTGTCGCACTCGCCCCCGCACTCCGGCGCGTCCAGCCCCGAGCTGCCCTCCCCCTCGCACCACCCCCTCACCCCACACATCTATAAACCCGTGACAGTGCTGACGCGGCAGTAAACCTCAAGAGGCTGAATATTATAATTATAAATATCTGTGATTTAGTTTAATACCTACCTGTGGAATAGTTGAAGGTAATCATTGCAATACTATGTGTAACTCATCTTAGCATTCCGCTTTCGTTTGTAAATATAAAGTGTATATTTATTTAATTAGGTTTAAGGAAAAGATGTAATAAACAAAGATATCAAACTTACTACTCGCTTTCATTACCTCTCCTCGATACTTTTACAAATTAAATGAAACCTAACAGTTATAACTAGATAATACCAAAAAATCAAACTTACAATGTTTATGTAATGAATTACGACACTCATTTTCGTCACAACAATACATATATTTTAATAATTAAACTAACAAGCAAGGAAATGACAACTAGGCACAATAGTAAATACAAGAATAAATTTTGTTTTTATTTTGGAGTAAACAATTTAATATACTAACGTAAGCCGTGGTCATAGTTCAATTAATTCGGTATACCTACCTAGGTTATATTTTACATTGTCAATAATTACATTGAATTACATGATCCAGTTATATTTTGGAGTATATTACAAAGAAAATATAGTTAATATAAATTATTCTTATCGTTAGAACGAAAAGATCTCTAAAATATTTCTTGAAACCTAAAATCACTCATCGGTTAGGCCTATTTCTAATCACGGTAGGGTCGGTAGGTACCTACCTACGTACAGTGAACTACAAAATAATCTTATTAGTTATACATACTATCTCGATGATTAGTTATTACCTATTTAATTTATTTTAAACTATGAAAACTTCATTAAATTATAATTTATTTCAACTGTTACATTATTATAGTAACCTGTGTTTTAATCTTAACATTTTCTTTTCTTGGCTTCAATATCTCTACATAGAGATTTAAGTCAAGATTTAGTTAATATATTTAACGTTTAAGTATTAAAATAACATAAGTAAGTGTTTATTTTCTATTTCACAATAGCACACACTACAAAAAACCAGGATAATGCTGATTAAAATAGATTGAATGAAAGGATTCGGATTTACTATAAGCCTTTAATCTTGGCTGTAACGGTTGCCTAAACCAATTTTGTTTTTAATTTTACCTTACACTAGCTGCTCCGCGCGGTTTGACCCGCATTGCTCCGCTCCTGTTGGCCGTAGCGTGATGATATATAGCCTATAATCTTCCTCGATAAATGAGCTATCTAACACCGAAATAATTTTTCAAATCGGACCAGTAGTTCCCGAAATTAGCGCGTTCAAACGAACAAACAAACTCTTCATCTTTATAATATTAGTATAGATAGGTAATAACTAATACCTACCTTCTAAGAATGCGCAGATTATTAAAAAACACTTAATTCTACTTACTCATGTTTATTCAATTTGTTTTCATTGGTAAAAACATAAAATAACGTTAGGTGAATCGTAGGTCATGGATTACGGAAGTCAGTATATTTTAGGCGAATTGTATTAATTCATTAAATTAATGTCTTTGCGATTAGATATTTTTTTTTCTGTAACTAAAGTACCTACCTAAACCCATTGAGGTATTATTATAGAGAGGACACCACGAACAAAATCTGTGTAACAAGCGCGGCGGCACCGGCCGGCTAGTAAGTAGACACTTTGTAGATATTCTGCCTTTTATTACTTATAAATTAAAACCAATCAATGTAACAAATAAATATTGTTTATCTTATTAAAAAATATGAATAAAATTATCAATTAAAACCAATCAATGTAACGAAAAAAAAATGGCTTGAGACGATTGACTCTAACTCGTGTTAGAAATAGTTTATTAGAGATGCCCTCTCTAGTACGTAGTACATGGTAACTCAATGCCTAAACCTAATATAGTGAGAACACGGTGAGAATTACTAACTAGTGAGATATTGTTTCAATGCATTTTAACATATTTTTATAAAACTTCGCTGCGTATTTTTTCATTCGCTCTTTAACTATGTATTTTATTCAGGCTTGAAATTGAACTGGATTTTCTGTAAATTACTTATTATACATATTTAGGGAGAAATCTACATGATTTACTTATAAGTATTTCATGTAGATATATATTTTTTGTGTAATTTAGAAGAAATATAAAATTTAATTGGCCGCTATCTTTAATTTCATCTCCCTACACACAGCTACACTAAATGTTCATCCGCACATCTCGAAATTACAATTTTTTCATTTTAAGTTTTCATAGGTATCTTGTATTTAGGTAGAGCTTTATTGAACCCTAAAAAATTTAAAACGTTCATTTTAGCGGAAGACAGACAGTTTTCGTAGTGTATTGCGTAATATTTATTGGTGTATTGTTGGCGATGAGACAATTTAAATTCTTTTGTATTTAAATGTTTGATTTAATTTGGTAAAAGCATCTATATTCATTATTGCTAATGCTAATTTTATTAGATATCTAAGTAGTTTATAGCTGAAAATAGTTGTTTATGATTTATTTTAAAAATATTTTTTTTAAACATAGGTACAATATACATAACTAGCTGCGCTTCGCGGTTTCACCCGCGTGGCTTCGCTCCTGTTGGTCTTAGCCAATAGCCTTCCCCGATAAATGGGCTATCTAGAACCGAAATAAATTTACAAATCGGACCAGTAGTTCCTGAGATTACCGCGTTCAAACAAACACACTCTTCAGCTTTATAATATTAGTAGTAGGTAAACATATAATTCTAGGTTGATTGCATTAGGTGCACTTCTTCTGAGATGTTTATGAGTTCCTCACAGTGCAAACAATTTAGATGTATGGATAATAATTTATCTACTTTACGTAAAATTATTTGAATTGATTCGTAAATTGTAGCGTTTCGATATGATTAAAATATCACCGTAAAAAAATTAAATCCCTACTAATATTATAAATGCGAAAGTAACTCTGTCTGTCTGTCTGTCTGTTACGCTTTCCCGCTTAAACCTCTCAAGCGATTTTGATGAAATTTGGCACAGACAATCTTTAGACCCTGAGAAAGACCTACACCTTTTATCAAAATACCACGCGGGCGAAGCCGCGGGTGGAAGCTAGTATTTTATAAAGTAGGACTAAAGAGGAATGACACTTTTTACATAAAATAAAGCAGATTATAAAAAACGACAACAACTCTGCGAATTTGAACTTATTTGTTATAAGCCCAGCAAAAACCTCTTCTCAGCTTATTACATAATCTATCTTTTCTAAATACCCAATCCGGCTTAGCCGTTTTGCGTGTTTTAAACTTTTCATGCAAATATTTGATATTACATTATCCTTTTTACGGATTACCTATATATTTGTTTACTAAAATATACAGATTAAGATTGAAGTCATAGATTTTATCAATTCAGTATCTGTTTGATAGTGGTTTATTTTTATAATTTTATCAAATAATTCTTGTTTATAATAAAACCAATTATTTCATCTATTTTCGGGTGATCATTTAATTTATTAGATCATAAAGATAATATATAGGTACTTATTGTCATTTATTTATGAGTTGGAATTGGAAATGGGTAAAATAAAAATACTGGAACGGTTATAATCTTAAAATATTGATAACTGATTACTTATTTACTCAAATCTATAGATACTGTATATATAATAAAATCGTAGAAAAGTCAAAACTATAAATTGAACTTATTTTTAATTATTTTTTTAATAATAGGTTCTTGGGGCGTGATCTACAATTAGATACCAAAGCCATAAATTTCGGTTTATGAATTTTTGTCTGTTTGTCTCTTTATGTCCGGGCTAATCTCAAAAAGTGTTGCTCCATGCAGTACTTTTTTCTACTTCAAATTTGGTATAGAGATAGCTTGAGACCTGGGGAAGGATATAGGATAAGTTTTATCCCGGAAATCCCACGGGAACTGGAACTATGCGGGATTTTCTTTGACTACGCGGGCGAAGCCGCTGCCGAAAAGCTAGTAGGTATTACAAAGTGAAGTCCCATGTCCCCTAGTGGGGTAAGGGGCAGATTTGATCGATTTTCTTTAGGGACAAGTAGGTGATCAGCCTTCTGTGTCCTACCAGACCAAGACATTTTTTTTCTTCGTCTCCACCGGGAATCAAACCCAGGACACCCCGGTGTTACGCTCATGCGTCAACCACTGTACCGAGGAGGCAGTCATGATAATAATTGTTATAACAGGTAGGTATATAATCAAAAATGAATTATCTTCTAGCGATAATAAACAGATAAACAGACAATTTCAAATCTATATCTATTACTAGATTTCCGCCCGCGGCTTCGCCCGCGTTTGCAAAGGAAAACCCGCATAGTTCCCGTTCCCGTGGGATTTCCGGGATAAAAACTATCCTATGTGTTAATCCAAGTTACCCTCTATATGTGTGCTAAATTTCATTGTAATCGGTTCAGTAGTTTTTACGTGAAAGAGTAACAAACATCCATACATCCATACATCCTTACAAACTTTCGCCTTTATAATATACATATATCTATTATTGTTATGGAATATGGATATTATGTATAATATATCTAACTCTAAGCCAAAAAACGTGCATTCTTAAAAGATAAGCAATTATTTATGAAGATGTTACAAAATATTTGAAAAGAATTTATTTCAACAGGTAATTCTGAAGGTATTTATTTCATCATTGCAAAATTAATTAATTTTACCTTTTTAATGATTGCAGAGCCTTTGTTAAATGATTTATATATAGCTGAATATTTTTTTGTTTAAAGGTATCTTGGTAGCTATGAACCATTTTTTATTTTATTTAGAAACTAAAATATTTAACTTTTTAATTTTTTTAATATCGCCTAGATGCTAAGCCATTCCACAGCCCACAACATCTACAGATGTGTCCGAAGATGTGTTGCCGACTTTTTAAGATAGAGATAGATCTTTTTAAATGCGTGGATATGCCTAATAGGTCTACCTGCTGTCCTATATAGACACTAGACCTAAAATTCTGGATTCTATATTTTTGCGTTCGTTTAGTAATGTAAAAGATTTTCTACAATTAGTTAAGCGTTGTATAAAAAAAAAAATAATAATTTATTGTGCTTCACAGATTATAGGGTATTAGGTAAGTAGATATTAGGTGACTGCCGTGCGGCGTACAATTAAAAAAAATGTCAAGAACATTGAAATATAATACCTACGTAGGTACCTAGTTGCGTTAAATTATTACCATCAAATTCATCCTATTAAATACTAATATAAAGTTTATCCATTACAAACCAACTTACAATCACATTTTTTCTATTAATAATACAAATGTAAAAAAAAAAAAACACAGACCAAAATAACCTTGTCGAACATGCACGACAATCGGATACTCGTCAATCATGATGTCTTCATTGGTTCACAGATGTCGCTACTGATGAAAAACCTTTAATTTCTCTCCATTCACAGGTAATACGCACTTTATTGTACATGATATTTTTGTGGACGAGCCATAAGCGGAAGCGATATTAAGATATTAAATTATATTTATGTATTTTTAGAATCTAAGGATCTTTATTTATTTTGTTTTCACTCAAATGAATTCGTGTTTGAAGTAACGTAAAAATTAAAACCTATTCTTACTTAAATGATAACATGATTAAAATATGTTCATGTTATATCATCCAACACAAACAATTGTACACAAGTAATAAATAACACAAACAACGCGCATTGTTAATCACTTTAAAATACAATATTATTTCTAGTACATTAATTTAAGCTTATCCCTATGTCAAATGCGATCAGCAGTCCATCTATCTATCTCCGTAAACATAGTTTAAAGAAGAAGCACAGATAACTAAAGTTTTAACGTAATTTTTAGTAACTTAGAATTTAGTTGATAGCGCCAATAACTCGCAAATACCTAAGAAAAATAATAATTTTTAATCGTCATTACCAACATGATGAAAATCTCTCAATGCATAAAGTATGTTCTTTAATCGAAATTTGATTAAATCGCCACAACTCGTATCTTGTTCCAGCAACTCTTTAGCACCCGACAGACAGACAAGCAAACAATCCCTCAATCCGAGCTGTCAGTAGCCATCATTAATCATCCCGTCTTGTCCTCACTAAACCAACAAGTAAATAGTTTTTATACCGTTTTATTTTTATTTATACTAAACAAATATTGAATCCGGCGATTAATACGTTTTGATCTAATGAAAAAGTCAAAATAAATAAGAAAAAATAAAAATGATCCAGTTATATTTATGTAGTTATATTTTCTCATATTGAAGTGAAACTTCTTTATCGGGGTTGGAAAAAATTTAGTGTAACATTTTTTCGTTACGCGTGACATTTTTCCGTTACGCGACATTTTTTTTTCTATTACTCTTTATTATATATCCTACGTAAATTATGAAAACTTACGTAAATTATAGATACGTATGAAAACTATTACCTATTATAAAACCTCTATCTTTTCTTAGCTTCACTTGTACGTTTGTATACAGTACTCCTTTAGACTCGATTTTGACCCTTTTAACGGACAGATTTAATACAAACTTTGTACACTTATCAAGAATCGGTGACAATACAATATTGTCATGAGTTTGAGCGTGTTTTTTTTAACTATATTGATTACTATTTCAATTAGAAATGACATTGTATGAAAATTATCATTTCAAATAAGCTACCAGTAACTTTATCAGGGAGTCGAGTAACTAGCCTAAGTATTTTAGAAGAATACTAGCGGCCCGCCCCGGCTTCGCCCGTGATACATATGAAAAATAGATGTTGGCCGATTCTCAGACTTACCCGATATGCACAGAAAATTTCATGAGAATCGGTCCACCCGTTTCGGAGGAGTATGCAGACTAACATTGTGACACGAGAATTTTATATATAAGATAAAGTCCCTAGGGAGGGAATACCACCATGCTGTCGCTTAGCAACGCTTGTCACTAAGAAGATGTAGTGTGATTTATAGTTTTTGAATGTGTCTAAGATTTGTTTCTTTGAATAGATATGTTTCTTTGTTTCTATTGTGTGGGGAATTGCGAATATTGACCCATTGTAGTGTAGATTGTTTATTTCATATATTGTATATGGAAATCTATACTAATATTATAAAGCTACAAATTTTGTTTGCTTGAACTCGCTAATCTCAGGAACAACTGGTCTGATTCGAAAAATTCTTTCGGTGTTAGATAGCCCATTTATCGAGGAAGGCTATAAGCTCTATATCACGCTAAGACTAACGACATGGAGCACTGCGGGTAAAACCGCAGGGCACAGACAGTTACTAATAAAATAGATTCTTACGACCTTCCATTAAAAAGAAGTGAAGTTTTTGAAAACAAAGTTAAATAATTTTCAAGTTTACGCATTAAAAATTATTTCTCAATTAAATTACATTATTCACAAATCACAAATGACATTAGTGCTAATTTTGTTTTCTCGGGTCATCAAGCAAATCCAGATTGAACTAGTACCTAATGTTACTTTCTAGGCCATATTAGCAGTTAAACTAAAAACTAAAACAAATAGTTCAACATTGTGTGTAAATGAGTTACAATCATGTAAACAATGTCACTTTTCATCAAATTGTGACGCCATTACAAGGTTACGCTGTACACGTGTGTTAGTTTCATTAACCGACTGTTAAAAATATTGTTTTTCGTTATGTAGTTGCTGAACTGTTACAAAATAGGTAGATAAAAATAATTACTATTATGTTAAATCTATAGATACTAATATTATAAAGCTGAAGAGTTTGTTTGTTTGACCGCGCTATTCTCAGGAACTGGTCCGATTTGAAAAATTATTTTGGTGTTAGATAGCCCATTTATCGTAGAAGGCTATATATAGGCTATGACTATGATAAATATTTTCATATTAAAGGATAAACACATTAAACATAATATTTTCCAATTATTATGACTAAACTGAAAAAGTACAGTAGGTACATGGTTTAACTTCAAATTAAAAAATTTGGATCAGAGATAGCTTGAGACCTACGGAAGGACATAGGATAGATTTATCTCGGAAATCCTATGGGAACGGGATCTATGCGGGTTTTTCTTTGACTACGCGGGCGAAACCGCTGGCGGAAAGCTAGTACTTAAAAAAACTACGAAAAAACTGAAACGTGTCTTAAAATTATCATTCAGCATAGAAAAAAGGGCCTTTTTTATCCTAATTTTAACCTACATTTTATAAATACCTCAAATACAATACAAGACCTCGACCCCTGCTAATTTCAATAAATTTGCAATACTTACTAGAATATACATAATTACATACAATATTTACCTAATAGGTATTTATATATTATAGTATAGTACTTACTTAATTTGATGCAGTTTTGAATTCGTAATAAGTAGATGATGTTTTATTTGAAATATCAGAAGAGCGGATACAGATATGATGTAGAATTGTTTTAATAGGTATAAGTACATTTTACGTTTTTCCTTTATCTCAAAAAATCAATCTATGAGTATAGCTAAACAGCTAAACTTCATGAAAATCCGCCCAGTCATTTCTGCAGAGCCCAAGAACAACATACATTTAAAATAAAAAATTAAGTAACATTAATAAACTGGTAATTTTAAAAACAAACAAACCTAATATTAACGTTTAAAATATAAGTACCTACTTAATTAATTTGGAATTCATTAATAATCAATTATGATGTTGCTCTAGCGACGATGTTTCTTCATCATCACTAGGTACATAGTATAAAACAAAGTCGCTTTCTCTGTCCCTATGTCCCTATGTATGCTTAAATCTTTAAAACTACGCAACGGATTTTGATGCGGTTTTTTTGTAATAGATAGAGTGATTCAAGAGGAAGGTTTTAGTATATAATTTATTAAGTTTTAGACTACAGGTGCAGACTACAGGTGACACAGTCACAGTTATCAATTTTATTTACAAGTAGATAATTATTTATTTGAGTTATTTAAATTGCAACTTAATTTTCTCAAAGTTGGATCGTAATTTAAAAACAAAGGAAATTAATTGAGGATTGATTAAAGGATTACCTGCTATTATTTCTTCGTCACCAGAGAATATAATGACATTAATAAAAATTAAAATGTATAGGGAAATAAAAAAAAGAGCGAGAGGATCTTGGTATAATTTGGTATCCTACCTATTATTTTAATACATAATCTTATATATAAAATTCTCGTGTCACAATGTTAGTCTGCATACTCCTCCGAAACGGGTGGACCGATTCTCATGAAATTTTCTGTGCATATCGGGTAAGTCTGAGAATCGGCCAACATCTATTTTTCATATGTACCACGGGCGAAGCCGGGGCGGGCCACTAGTATTTTTACAAAATTTTAATGTGATTTATCTAGAGAATAGACTCTTGTCTTATTAGTTTTTGTGAAATTAATAATTATACATGTTTCTTCAAGAAATATCGCAGTTGTTTAGTATCTTATTCCAAGTATATTTCCCCATACTTAAGGTATTCCATTTACTTTAAACGGTAACTCAAAGCTGCTGAAAAAAAATCGATTGATGAGTTTTTGCGTAAGTATATTTTTCAATTTAACGAATAATTGTTATACTTTTACAAAAGGCACGTGTATTTCACTAATTCAAGGTCAATTTATTAAAACGAATGTTTTAGAAGGTTATTTTAAGTAGATTTACATAAAAGCAATATATCTATTTACATGAAATTCTTACGTTTTTCTGAAAGATAAAACTCGGTACGTATCATTAAAAAAGTACCTAATACCAATGTGAAAGAATCAAATTATGTTTAGTGTTGACTAGGTCTACTAAGTTAAAAATGTTTATGTTGTTTTATTCCCACTACAGGGACATTGGACTCCTAAGAGGCATAGGTATCAAATATACACTAAAATAAACTTATAATACTTAAACCACAATTTGCCAACTACGAATTGATAGATAGACTGCAGAACGTCGTACATTATCACGTCGGGGTCACCAATGTAGAGTAGCGCTTCTGCCCCCAAGGTCTCCAAATAATAAAGCCTTTTTCTTTAATTACTTTTAATGTTATCCGCCAACCCGCACTTGGCCAGCGTGGTGGATTATGGCCTGTACCACAGATTAGAGAATAGTTACTTCGTAACAGATACATCACTCCCATACAAAAGCTAAAATACCTACGCTATATTTACCTACAAAATGCGCCGCAACTCGGCTGCAGTAAGAAAAGTACTCTACGAACACGCACCGAGAAGCGAGTTTCCCGCGCACGCCGCGTGATTGCGTCATCAAACGAAAACTTTAGGGTTGTACCGAGCGCGTAAATTAAACACAGAGTTGCTGAAACACTTAATTTTTTATTGTTAATTATATTTGTTACATTATACAATAAAAAAAATGAAATCTTATTGATAGTAGTTGTTTCCTTCGGTTTCACCCGCGTGGACCCGCTATATGTGTCTCCTGGATAAAAAGTAGCCTGTTCCTGTTTAGGCAATTGAAAAAAAGACAATTCCTTGTTATTCACTCTTGAACTCCGACACCCGTCCACATCGCAATAACCGGGCATCTTGGTAGCGAGCGCGGGAAACGTGACGCGGGTGCGCAGTCTCGCGTGTGCCAACCAACTGCCGCTTGGGTCGGTACCGACTACCGACCTACTGTGCGGTAGGCACTTATAGCGCGACCTTGAGCGAGTGACGGAGGCCTGGCCTGTACCACAGATTAGAGAATAGTTATGCCTGTACCCTCATAGGAGGCCCGTGTCCCAGCAGTGGGAACGTATATGGGCTGATGATGATGATGATGAATGTTTTTCACAATATGTGTTACTATTTACTAAGGCTAACCGTTGAGCACTACTGACTAATAATTTTAATAAATGTAAAAAGCGTCGAGGAAACAATGTGGACACATACATATATCAGCGAATTGCATATGTGTGTCCCTACAATGACGATTCAAAAGTGCTTCTAGAAGAAACCTAATTGAATAAATAGAGGAGTTTAAGGCAATAGTTATGTACAAAAATAATGGACACAGGGAAATTAAACTTTGTACCTACTCGTACCTACATTTATTAACGCTCCCTGACCCTATAACATTAATCTTCGGTGAATGAAACATTCTATAAATAAACGTTTTCCTTATTTGCTCAAATAAAATAATGCATGCAAATATTTTAAAGTCTAACTAAAACATTTCTCTACTCAACTAGACTTAATTTAGAAGCGCATTCGAAAATGCATTCGGAAAACATTCTAAAGATAAGAGTCTCTTATAAAATCATCTAATGTAAAATTTAAAAAAAATATGTCAGAGAACTGTCCTGTCATTCTGTAGTTTAGTAAAGTTCCTCCTATAATAGCAATGTAGCCCAAATCCAAAACTATTCATTTGATTACATTAAAAAAACAATTTACGCGCCACTGCGCCAACATGGCGTTAAAATATTATAGAACATTAATACGTAAACAATAACAATTAATTTTGTATTACAATAATGGTTTTAGCCATTCCAATAATGAAGCGTACGTGACCGGTCACACGGCGTCTTGTAATCAAAACAAACTATTTATTTCATAGAAAACCACATTTAAAATCAATTAACTATTTAATATATTATCGAATATTGATCTAAATATAAACTTGATTAACCACAAAACATTGTGATAGATTTTGGACGAGGCTCCTAATTGTTGTAGGTATGAAATGATACAAAACTGTGTAAATAAGTTGAACTGATGAGTGTATTTGAGTTTTAAGTAAAGCTAAATAGTTTTATGTGGTCTTAATGTCACTTGCTTCAAGGTATACCTACCTACCTATGGTGATATGCAAGAACCATAGCTTAACATGACGAATATTAGAATCCAAATCATGATCATCGTAGTTTTCTTTATAGCTCATGAAGTCATAAATAGTTCTATTTCTTCATTATTCGATTATCTCGAGAATACACATATATTTTACAACTGTTTCCCTGATCGAGTTTCCCTTTTTAACTGCAATAAGATTACACCTGTCTCCTGTATTTAATCCATATGGAATCGAACTTATCGAACCCAGATTTCTTCGGGTCTGAAACTGAAACACTGTATCAGTCGATCAAGATGGTCTTTAGTTTACAGTAAGTTTAATGAAAAATAAATAAACAGTCATATTGCATGTCCTACCAGGCTACCAGAATCTTTTGCAAAAAGGCTGAAACCTAACCTAGTTTTTACCACAATCTAGGCTTCCATATTGGTACTTACACGTGATTCGACAAAAATGTTATTAAATACGTAAATAGCATAGATAAATAATAGATACATACTTGACACTACACAGTATATAGGTTACTAATAATAATAACTTCTGTATCTATTAAAAACTTATTAAAAAGAAAGGAATGCAAAAAATGTCGAACTTAATCTTCAACCTAATTACTTCTGAATCAATGACGCAAATTAAATAATTAACATGAACTTAGCCGCTAATTATAGATTTGCCTGTCCCCAAAACACCATATCTATGCTTTCTAATTACTTTTTACGTTATAATATTTTTACTTGTTTTTAAGACACAATTTTTGTACCAATGTATTAAAAAATCATAGATAACATATTGAACAGTTTTATTCGATACTATCTGTGCCCCGCGGTTTTACTCGCGTTGATCCGCTCTAATTTGTTAGAGTGATGTGAGTTATGTAAATGTTATAGCATTCCCCGATAAATGAAAGAATTTTTCAAATGGGACGCGTAGTTTTCGAGGTTAGCGCGTTCAAGCAAGCAAACAAATTCTTCTTATACAATACATATTAGTATAGTTTCAAAAACTAAACCTTAATTTAGCAATCACCCTCAATATTATTCACAACTAAACAATACAACTAAAAACAAGAACAGCACATAAATCTCAATTAACAACGTCCGTAAAAAATGCTAACTCAAACATAATTATCGAATAAACTATACAAAAACTGCCACCAACTAATAGAGTTATGAACCCGTTGAACGGATGCACAATTAATGATTTTGTTATTATTTGTCGGTAATCATCAAACGATGTCAAAATTCTGACGTATCAAGGCTTTGTGCTCGCCGCGGCTGGGCTGCTCAACCCGTTGCATCTATTAACATAAAAATTTTGTAATTGTAATGAAGATAAATGCTCGTATAACTAGGTTAAGCTACGGCTCGGAAGTGTTTTAATTAAAATTAACTTAATTCTATTTTATTGTGTACATCATTGGATAAGGCTTCCACTAAATCGTTATTGTAACTAAATATATTCAAATTACCTTTACCGGGTCGATATAGTATCGCCACTCATTATTATGCTATGGAATAGCTATTTATACGGTAATATTTTAATAAAAAGACGTGTGGCACTCAGGGACTGCCGCGGTAGTAAAGCGGTTGCATAGAATGCCTTCAAGCCACACCTCCGAGCCCGTTGGAGTGGGGAGCGTGAGGTTTTTTCGTTACGGAATTTCTCGATTCGGTCCCCGCGCTCAAGGCCCAAGAAGCTATGCAATAGCTTAAAAAGTGTTCCTGTTAATTAGGACATATTCTTCAGGCGATTGATTCCATACCGTTGACTTATAAACGAAGCAGTCTATTATTTGACATCCATAGTTGAGGTACCAATTCACCTGGAAGAAAATGTTAGGTTTTATTGCATCGCTTTCAACCACACTTTCAACTTTACGCAAGACAACAACTTGAATTGAAATATATGCGCTACTAAATAAATATGTTGATGGGGGATTCTCTTTGTCTCCTTATAACCTCTATCCCTGTCAAGAAACACATTAATCAATATGCTGATGATGATTACTATAATCAAATGTTCGACAACATGTTAAAACTCATAACCCAGCGTCACACCCCGGACACTCCATACAAAATGATCGTTTTGACAGTCACACTGTAGAGACTGCAAATGTGTGTGTTAACGCTTTATGGTTGCCAACCATTTGTGACTAGCGTAAAAAAAAATTCGCGTTTTTCTGATGAAATACATCCGTAAACAGCACAATATCTAACCATTTTCTACGAAAAACGATAATCACAAATCCAAAATAATAAAATTACTTTAAGTCAATTTGATTAATGTTGTCAATCTTCGTTGCGTATCGTCCTTGCAGAAAAATATGGCCCATTTTATGTCTGATCGCGCGGGGGTGAGGTAAGTTTAATTTTGGCGGGAGGCGGAGAGTGTCCGTTCTGTAGCGTTTAGCTACTATTATGTATTCTGTGCCAGCGTGCTGGATTTAAAGGCAAGAGGAGGTGAATGTTCCTGCCTTGGAAATTAAAACGGTCATGGTAGATCTGCACCCGTACATAAAAGTTAAAACTAGCTGTGCCCCACGGTTTCATCCGCATTGCTCAGCTCCTATTGGTCTTAGCGTGATGATATATAGCCCATACCTATAGTCTTTCTCGATATATGGGCGATTAAAAGATGGCCACAAATGGTTAGCCACATCTAGCTAGCCAACCATTTGAGGCCATACATATTACCTACTAATTATATAAAAGTTTGGCCACAAATGGTTGGCCACATCTGCACACAAAGACGATCAATCAGGTGGTAACTGCGCTCACTAACTGATACATCTCGACTGCTTCGTGTTTACGTTTGTTTACGCTTTGAACTCGCCGTGGTATAGAGGGCGCTGGTGGACTTGCTAAATATAGATGTTTTATATCAAACGTATTAAAAAAAAATTAAAATTATTTGTTTAATTGTTTAATTTCTGAGTGGTATGCAATAAGTAAGATCTAGGTCTAAATTTATAAAGAATAGAAAAAATTCGATCACGAGGCGGGACTCGAACCCGCATCCTTTCGCGCCAAACCGCCTCGTGATCGAATTTTTTCTAATCTTTATAAATTTATATTTATAAAGCATTTGAATGCCATAAAACCAAAAATATCAAGATCTAGGTCTTTCTTTTCATTCAAAATAAAACGTGAATTTCATGATGTAGTTGTTGCATGAATGAATGAAACGCTTTATTGTACACCAATCACCATTACAAATAGGAAAACGGACATACTTTTCTGCATTTAAAAAAAAGGAACATGCGCAAATGGCAACTTTATAGCGACTATTAGACATCTCTTCCAGGCATCATAAGAACATACTATATAATACTAGCGACCCGCCCCGGCTTCGCACGGGTACAATGCTGATACTAAATACACTACAGAAAAACTGTGAACGTTGTATATAAAAACATAGCGGTCTGCTCCGGCTTCGCACGGGTATAAAATATATAGCCGGGCGGCCGGCCGGTACCGCCGCAAACGCTACGTCCCGTAATTTTTAAATCTGTAATATCTGGTGTAAAGGGCCATATAGATCTATATTAAATGGACAATGTATTCAAGGTATTTAATTGGTTAAGGATTAATGCTGTATTGGTTAAAATCGCTTCGAAAATTAGCCATTATTTGTCGTAAAAAGTAAATGACAAAAAAAGTTATTGTGGGTTATCCATAAGAGATAGACATAATATACCATCGCGGACTTTTCTGTAGACCTTTTCAATGTGTATAATACTTAGTACATTATTTTGATAAAACTCGTAGGGTTCAGCCTGCGTTTGCAATATAAGCGGAATAAATGTAATTTTTTACGACATCACATTAGAAACCTCAAAAATAACAGTACTTCTCCACTATTTAATGGATGTTATTATACATATAAACCTTCCTCTTGACTTCACTCTATCTATTAAAAAAAACCGCATCAAAATCCGTTGCGTAGTTTCAAAGATTTAAGCGTACAAAGGGACATAGGGACATAGGGACATAGGGACAGGGAAAGCGACTTTGTTTTATACTATGTAGTGATTATGATGGAAAGTGTTGGTAAATTGTTTTAATTTGATAAATACTTAGAAAACTAAATTATAGATGGTTTTACAGCAGCAAAGTAACAAACTGTTTATTCAATTCAATTTAATTTCAGATTCAAATTCGTGTAAAATGCATTTTTTACGTATTGAGGAAAAGTAATTTGTAATATGAGTCACATCACATCTATCTATAGCAGATAACTATATATATAAAAAAATGAAACCCGTTTCGTTGTGACGTGTGAACGGCTGAACCGAAATGAAATGAAATTTTACAATACATTACAATAAAGTCCGCACAATTCGCCAATTTCGTTTTCGTCCGATTTCGATAATTATTTTTTTAGTTTGGAAATACGCATCGCCACTCATGCTATTTATACGGTAATTTTTTAATAAAAAGACGTGTGGCACTCGGGGACTGCCGCGGTAGTAAAGCTATTGCATAGAATGCCTTCAAGCCACACCTCCGAGCCCGTCGGAGTGGGGAGCGTGAGGTTTTTTCGTTACGGAATTTCTCGATTCGGTCCCCGCGCTCAAGGCCCGCGATAGAAGCTATGCAATAGCTTAAAAAGTGTTCCTGTTAATTAGGACATATTCTTCAGGCGATTTACTCTATACCGTTGACATATAAACGAAGCAGTCTATTATTTGACATCCATAGCTGAGGTACCAATTCACCTGGAAGAAAATGTTAGGTTTTATTGCATCGCTTTAAACTTTATGCAGGACAAGTTCTGAATCGAATTGAAATATATGCGCTACTAAATGCATATGTTGATGGGGGATGCTCTTTGCCTCCTTATAGCCTTTATCTCTGTCACAAAAACATATCATTAATCATTATGGTGATGATGATTATTATAATCAAAAGTTCGACAACAAAAATGTCCAAAGTCAATGGCACCCTGCCCAGCGTGCTGGATTTAAAGGCAAGAGGAGGTGAATGTTCCTGTCTTGGAAACTAAAACTTATGCTAGGTCTGTATCCATATATTATGAAACTAGCTGTGTCCCGCGGTTTCATCCTCATTGCTCAGCTCCTATTGGTCTTAGCGTAATGATATATAGCTTTCTCGATAAATGGGCGATTATAAGATGTTTGGCCACAAATGGTTGGCCACATCTGCACAAAGACGATCAATCAGGTGGTAACTGCGCTCACTAACTGTTACATCTCGACTGCTTCGTGTTTACGTTTGTTTACGCTTTGAACTCGCCGTATAGAGGGCGCTGGTGGACTTGCTAAATATAGATGTTTCATATCAAAGGTATTAAAAAAATAATATTATTTGTTTAATTTCTAAGTGGTATGCAATAAATAAGATCTAGGTCTTTCTTTTAATTGCATGCTATCGCTATGCCTTCAAGCATAGCGATAGGTGGCGACTGGCGATAGCATGCACCTCCGTGCCCGTCGGAGTGGGGAGCGTGAGGTGTTTTCGTTACGGAATTTCTCGATTCGGTCCCCGCGCTCAAGGCCCGCGATAGAAGGTATGCATTATGCAATAGCTTAAAAAGGAACATGCGCAAATAGCAACTTTATAGCGACTAAGACATCTCTTCCAGGCATCCAGGAAAGTGTTGGTAAATTGTAGAAAACTAAATCATAGATGGTTTTACAGTAACAAACTGTTTATTGATTATTCAATTAAATTTAATTTCAGATTCAAATTCGTGTAAAATGCATTTTTTATGTATTGAGGAAAAGTAATTTGTAATATCAGTCACATCTATCTATAGCAGATAACTATATATATATAAAAAAAATGAAACCCGTTTCGTTGTGACGTGTGAACGGCTGAACCGAAATGAAATGAAATTTTACAATACATTACAATAAAGTCCGCACAATTCGCCAATTTCGTTTTCGTCCGATTTCGATAATTATTTTTTTATTATATTCCTTGAAGTACGAAGATGGTTCTTATGTAGAGAAAACGTTATGTACCACGGGCGAAGCCGGGGCGGACCGCTAGCAGGTATGTATATATATAAAACAAGTGCGGTTAAACCCAATTTCACAATAATCTCTTATTTATACATATTATGACTCTTCATTCATTCATTCATTCTTGTATTTCATGGAAGTGAGGGAAATTCGTTGTGGTAAAGATTAATTAAATTAAATACAATAACATTACTTGCATAAATTGTTTTATATGAATGAAATCGGTTGACTTCAATAATTTTCCTCTTTGTAAAAGGCTAATTATTAGACATCGGATTATATGCACTAACAAAATGCCAAAATATGCATGCAAATATGCACAAAAAAAGTCCGAAATATGCACTAAAAACGACTGATATGCCTGAAATATGCACAATACAAAATCAAAAAACCTTTATTATTTTTATATATTTAAATCAAAGATTGTAC
Organism: Colias eurytheme; assembly: GCF_061535395.1. NCBI lineage: Eukaryota > Metazoa > Arthropoda > Insecta > Lepidoptera > Pieridae > Colias > Colias eurytheme. The sequence continues at coordinate 11,483,514 of NC_142983.1, forward strand.
AAAAACAGTGAAATTTTCTTGAGAATTAAGTATAGTTTTTGTGCCAATATACAATTAAGCATTTTTACCAAATTTTCGAGCGCAAATTTGTGATGTTTGTCACCCGCGAGCCCAGTGTTGCCACCTTAGACCTTTCCGGGCTAAATCTAGCCCTTTTTTGGAATTCAACCCGTGTTTTAAGTTTTTAGCCCCAAAAGGGTAATCTAGCCCTATTTTGAATGGCTCAAAATTTACTTAAAATGGAGCCCATTTTGTAATTTTTTGCCATTTTACCATGCCAAAATAGGGTTTGTTTACTCGCTGAGCATTCTGATTGGCTAATAAAGGTTAGTCGACCAAACAAAACTCCCGCTACTTAACGAAATATGCACGATTGGAGAAAAAGGCTAAAATATGCACTAACGCCGTAATTAGAGAGTTTTATGCATTTGCATATGCAAATATGCAAATGCATATAATCCGATGTCTACTAATTATACCCATAATGCAATAAAGATAACAATGAATGTGGAGCATATTTAAACACAAAAAATTTGATATTGTGTGAATTTTCAGTATATTTTAAATGCCTCGGATTAAAATACTTTTGCTCAAAATAAACCATGTTATGATTAAAAAAAATTTTTAATTTTTTTTATGTTCGTGATTATAATGGTAATGAATAAAATTATATTTTATGTAAGTAATGAAAATTAATATAATTCATAATTAAGTTGGCATATTGACTAGAATAAAATTTATGTATTGTTACTAACATAGTTATAAGAATATTGTTACTAACAAGTGGACCAATGATTTTACAATAAATAAATGAATTACTTATTATTATTATAAAATTTACAAAAATTGGTAGATATCTATTATTGGTCCACTGTAAGAAAACGTTGCAAGTCCACAGACACATTTGAAAACCTCAGCTCGATTTAAAATCAAGTCGATACATTATAATTTGCCTTCACGCTGTCTCTCCCGATCATTTCGCATATTATCGAGACGCATCTTTAAAAAATGACTAAACATTTTGATATTTTTTTCTACTATTTGTCCCCGGAGCGGGCTGTCACGCAATTGGTTTTGCCTGTAACGATACAGTCTGCCTTTTGATCTCGCCGCCCTTGCAAACACGATAACCAAAATACACCTTATTTCGTAGAGAATAAGGTTTATGTTTGTTTCTCGCAACTGTATCGAAGGCATTGGATATCTTTATTAATATGGGCAACCTCAGATGATCGATGATAACTAATTATTAGAAACATTTCGATGATTACACATTTAAAATGCACTTTATCGCATTGCAATAAGGAGCATTATATAAATTGAGATTAACAGGCGATAATCGTCCGTTCTTGTGTTTGGTTATCGTTAAAGAGCAAAGTGGGATTAGACGCGGCCCTAAGACGAATTTGTTTATTTTTTGTTTGTTTTTGTTTTGTGTTTGTCTCAGTTTGAGACTTAAAATCAACACGTATCCTATCTCCTTTGTAAGTTTTGAAAATCTTTATCCGATAAGTCAGAATGGTGAAAGTATTTTAATTTATTTTTTGGGATTAACATACAAAGGATAAAAAATTATAGTTTTTTAAGACGCATTCTTAAATAGGGCTAGAGACGCCAATATTGTCCATTTCAAAGACTATAAAAACAAGGCTTTTTTCGGTCTAAGAATGTTACGAAAAATGTCAGTGCTAAAAACTCAACGAAATTGTTTTATTCATATTCTACAAGCAGTTATGGGTTAAAAAAATTCATAAAAATTAAATTCGATCCTCTAAACATAGTAACTCTATGAAAAACATAATTCTTTTGTAAATAAATTGGGCTAATTGCAAAACAAGCGAACGGAACCGCTACTCTCTACTTTACCTCACTGATACCGATCTAATCGCTATTTATAACTTCTTCAATATATTATTTCACCTAGGTTTCATATTTTACATAGCTGACTCGGAACACGTTAATCGGTATAGAAACCCTTGTAATACACCCCCTCTTATAACTTATAACCCACTGAGGGGTAGTATAAAAAATAGTGAACGACCTTTTCAGGCGCGGGTCAAACACAAGCGGCGCAGCGCGGGCGTGCGATTACTCTAATTCTACCTACTACATATTATTAGAAATCGGAATTATTAGAGTATTATTATATTAGCCAATTAGGGTGAAAATAAAGCCAAAGCCAGCAAAGCCGGGTCAAGCGGATAGTTAAGAAACATGTGTTTATGTATATATTGTATATACTTATTATATTATCTGTACAACCAAAACATCATTTCTCCATCAAATAAAGCGTTATCATCACTTCATAAAAATCCAAAAAAACTACAGGGAATCACCGTTTGAAATAAAACTGCAAGCTCTTAAAAAAAATATAATATAAATATTTATCAAATATGGACCAGCAATTCCGATAATATCAAAAAATTATTATTGTCTTTTTAATAATTATTGTCTTTATCCTCATTGGTGCAAATGAATGTAGTCAAATCGAAATTAAATCGACAGTTATCAAAAAAAAAAATGTGTGCGTGTACTAGTGTACACACGTAAGAAGTGAAACTTCTTTATTACCTTATTTTTCAAAAAATATTTACTATACATGTAACTTTACAGAAATACGTCGAATCAAAGATAGCGCGTAACGAAAAAATGTTACACTGAATTTTTTTCCAACCCCGATAAAGAAGTTTCACTTCAAAAAATATTTGAAGAAATGAATCATTTCATAGTTATTACCATCAAATTTTCCTTATTGCTGTTTGCTCTGGCTAATAATATCTACTCGTAGTGTATATCTAACCACAAAGAACTCCATTAATTTAACACATATTTACAATGAGTAACTTAATTTTCATTGACAAGAAGGAAATTCATTCATGCAATGTCACTTATTTGCGTAAATGATAGAAATACAAAACCAAAATAAAATCACACCAAAACTTTGAATCATTCAAGGATGTTGGATTGCAATAATTAACTAAATTAATTTATTACATTCCAACGTGATTCATAAAACATTATTCCACTATGAGGATTACCTTACTTATACAGGGAGTCCCAAAAAGTAGTGATGAACGGAAGCTGGGAGGTAGAGGACTTAGAGGGCTATCCGAATCACCCCCGTGTATGTTATGCGATTTTTCGTATTTTCGGAGTTATGACGTTTTTTTTTTCATTTATCACCTATCGCCGAGTACGATGATATTTTCATTCATGGTGACGTCAATTATTGCGGAAGATGCTTGATTTTTTGTTGTAGTTATGTTACCATACTGAAGTGGCCTATCTTTCAGCTTAGCACACAAAAAAATCAAGCATCTAGCGCAATAATTCACGTTACCGTAAATAAAATCTCATCATTTTTTTATTATTTTTTTTTTTTTGTAGAAGGTACCTTACAGCTTATAGAACATTTTACAATTCAATACGCCAATAATTACAAGATACACCAATGACAATTAGAGACAGTGCGTGAGCGAAAAATATAAAAGATGCGGTTCTAACAATTTAACATAATTTTATATGCTTTTTTTAATACTTTATCATTTGATAACAAACAAATATCTCAAGCAGCGGCTTCGTTCAAAAATCTAATCGAAATTAATTATTAATCTATACTAATATTATAAAGAGGAAAAGTTTGTAAGTATGTATGTAAGTATGTATGTATGTATGTATGGTTTTCACGCAAAAACTACTGGACCGATTTCAAAAATTCTTTCACCATTAGAAAGCTGCATCTTTACTGAGCAACATAGGCTATATTGCATTTTCAAAAAAATTAGAGATCCTTACCAAAAATGCAATAATGTAACCCAAGGTGTAAAAAAATCCTCAATAAAACTTCTGTCATCGCGTGCGCTGCGGAATCTATTGAAGATAGAACAAAAAAATGTTCTACGGTATTATAGAATGGATCAATATCTACAAGAAAGTCCGCAATACCATATGTCCATCTTCAGTAGTTATGTTACTACAACAACTTTTTTACGTTTTCAAAGTAAATAGAAGTGCCGACAGTAATCAAACCATGTTATCCATACACATATATTAATCCTTATCCCATTAAATGATGCTTTATTATAGACTGTTTCAATACCAGCAAAATACTTTTTAAATGAAAAGAATTGGATATTCCATTCAAAAGATATAACGAATTTTTAAAAGTGTCAATCTACAGAAAATAGTAGGTATACTGTTCGAGCAGGCCGTAGTGCGGGGGTCACGGAGGAATTCTACCAATATGCGTCTTGACGGAACACAGTGGGGTTTTCGTCGGTAGGAATCCGACATAACCCACGGCACCTCCCCCGGAGGCCGTGGGTATCTATGAAAGATTTCCCCACTAAAACAAAAAAAAAAGGCCGTAGTGCGGGACGGGGTAAAGGTGATTTTCATGTGATTAATAATTAAACCTATAGTCCGACCTATAGTATACTTTTCACTGTAACGATATCGCTATCTATGCGGGTGAAACCGCAGGGCATTGCTAGTATTAAATAAAAATTAATCTCAAGGACGTAAAAGCAAAAGGTGGGATAGCTCAGTGGTGTGTAACGACGCGTGTTCGATTGACAGTGGGTTCGGGACAGTGGGATCATATAAAACAGTTTTCATGTCATTCGGTTCGCTTTGATATATTTAAAATAACACATTCAACTGGTTTGGATGCGTTATTTGGAGCGTCATTTATTTGAAGCAATCACTTTTACGTCCTAGTTTTTCAGTTGAAACATTTTGACTTTTCGTGACGCATAAGAAATAAAAATCTTTACTCTTCATAGTACATATTTATTTGTGCAAAAAAATCATTGCCTTTTATGTAACACTCAACAAAAACACTCATCTAGTGTAAGTGTAGAATAATATCCGTGTATTTCGTAATATTCTATTCAACCATAAAAAAATTAAGATATTTAAATAAGAAAAAAACTAGCTGACCGTCCGTGTATTTAAAATAAATTTATTTCAAATTTAAAAAAGATATAGTGGCACCCAAATGAGCTGAACGTATCATAACATCGATATTGAAGGCGAGCGTGTCGGTGTGCGCACACGCAGCCTCCGATAAGTAAGATATGAGTCCTTTTCATTTGTTTTTCTTTTCACAGTCACCTGTGGCACCTGAATCATCTACGCTCTACTATACTATACTATTTGCTAGTTACTATAAACATACTTTTTGCTCCGGACATGGTGATTGGTGGTATACGACGAGTCACGACCACGCCATGGTATATTATGTAATAGACATAGAATATAAATCTATTTCCAATGAAGAGCTTTGACAATTACGGGGTAAAAGTTAGTCTATATATGCGTGAAAGGAGAAGCTATGCAGGCATTATAAAGACTAGCCCAGAAGTGGAACACCAATTAGAAAAACGCTTTAAAAAGTTCTTACGTGTAACCATAACGTCTCTTTCACAGTCGGTTAACCACTGCTCAACATTGCCAAAAAAGGTACACTAAAACAATTCCCATTGAAACCCATAAATAGACAATCCGCGAAAAAGCAGACCACGCTTTCATTAAAACCTGCCAAAAGGCCACCATGAAACCCAACGCCAAGTGCGATTGAATAATTACAAGAACAATTAGCCATTCAGTGTGTACAAAACAGACGAACACGCACACAACACCTCGCGAGCGTAACTCGACACCCCGCGAGTCGTATTCAAGCACCATGTATTAGCTTACTGCCACTCCTTTTTTAGTTTTCACTTTGCAGGACTTGGGTTTTGTTTAAACTCGTATAAACAACTTAAAATGTACTTCAGTATAAGTAATATATAAATCTATATGATCGAAATAGCCTTGTTCCTGATAAATGTAAAAATTCGATTCGTTTTTAGACCAGGTGGTTATACGCATAAGTGTTAATCAAAATAGGTAGCCGTTGATGCCATTGATTTCCAAAATTCCTTATAATATTCCTTACTAAAGAAAAAAATCTTTATCAAGACATATATGATATACACAACCACAGTACACAACAATAATTTATTTATTTGTTTATTATTATATATTTATTTACATCACATAGAACTTACTATCATTACAGGATTCTAACCTAATTCGACAGTGTTCTTTTATAAATTAACAAAAACAAATCTCATCTATCAACATCATTAAAAATAAAAATAAGTACTACTTAACAATTAAAATCCAATAGATAACCATAATTATTCATAAGGTTGATAGAAAATTGGGCATAAAAGAAGAGGAGAAAATATTTGCTTGGAAATATTATCAAGAACCACATGCCAAAAATGAATTGCTACTTTAACCTTTGCTTTGCTAATTTTACATCACTAGTAAAAAACTTTATCATATTAAAAAATCTTATAGAACACTGCGTGTGACCGAAAGTTTTTAGCAAGAATCAACCCAATCAAAAAAGGTTAACAATGTTTCTGAAACATTATCCACGCACTAAGCCTTTAACATCGCAACAAAGTGAATATATCTTTTCGTACACTTTTTGCAAACCGCGTTGTCTAACATATAGGTTTTAAACTTAACAAAGAGGTAGGTGCATATCATCTTTCGATCGGGTCTGGTGTCAAAAGGCGCCGATTCTGCACTTTATGGGAAGCTCCGACAGGTGGGGACTAAGAACGGGTAACAAAACCATGGAAACACATATATTTTGCGTTACAATGCGGGCGTAAGTGCATTTCAATCTGAATAGATTGCGAATAGATGTGTAATGGTTTTTTAATAACCGCCGATTCGATGCAAAGCTAATGTCTTATTTGAGGAAAACTTCGTCTATTTGAATTATAGTGCTCTCCTTTTTAAAAAGGTGCACTATTACTTTCATTGGATTTCCTTCAATCTCAAACTTAAATATTTATTCGTTCAACTTGCCATCTTTTAGAAGCGCTTTTGAGTCGTCAAAATACACAATTTAAAACTTACCTCTACCTCAAATTATGAAAAACATAGTTACTATATGTCTCTACGTCTACAATCATTCGTAGGTATATCAAATTCTAATGAATATAGCCAATATAGGTACATGTTTTACAAGCCAGATAAAACGTCCTATAATGCTTTACTTTCTACTATGTAGTGAAACGTCAAAAGGAAGTATTAGTTTACTTATATAAAATCAATTTCCATTCAGCCGGATGCGCAGGCGCAGGTTACAGGAGACAGCTTAGAAGTTTCCATGTAAGTATATACTCATGCAATTTTGTATTTACATAAGTACTTGATTTTCGTAAAATATGTGTGTGTGTGTGTGTGTGTTTTTATTTATTATTCACGTGTATAGTTACAGTTATCTATTATTCATTTTTTTACTCACATGTAGGTACTTATCAGGTCGCGTCATAGCAATACTTGCCAAAGAAGTTTCATTTCTGACACGTGCTCGGCACACATGCTCTTTTTTTGTTTCATGTATTTAGGTACAATTAGTAAGAAAAAAAATATCTGTGTAGGTACATGAAACATATCATTATCGACACCGAAGTTCATGACCGAAAATGAAGATGAAATACGCCAGCATCATCTATCGCTCACCACAAAACGAAGAAACACAAAATTAATTACCCATCGCTTAATATCGTATATTTTACAAGATAAACGTTTCGCGATTCCATCAATCAATCACGCCGTTGTATCGCCAACAAGATAATCGAGTTTAACCTCCATTAATCAAAAAACTATCGATTCCCAGACGAGGCTAGGCTATTTATTTTTTAATAATGTGACAGGTAAAATGCTCGGCATTTAGTGTTCTGCGTTATCTTTTTTCTAAACATCCTTTTGAGGCACCGCTTCAGGCTTGCACCTTGCTGCTTTGTGATAAGTTTCAATTTGGTTGTAAAGTTGGACCGCGTCAGTAAAATCGATGTTTGTATTCGATATCTTTGTGCGGCGTGCCTCAATTAGAGGCGGCGTATTCTGATGCATCTCGATGTCTCGATTCCGACTCGATTTATTAATTAATCGATATACAAACAACGGCCGTCATCGTTCCGATAGAGGCGCAGATAGCGGGCCCGGATAAGTGTCGGAGCGGCGTTTCGGTGCTATAGCCATTGTGTGTAGTAACTACTTGTGTAGGTAATTGCTAATGGCATCGAATAATGGCTAAAGGACTTTCATTTCTGGCCTTTATGAGTCACGAGATTCGAGATTTGAGATCGCCTGAAAAACGCTCTTCTATGAGTGACAAATTTCAGTTTGATATTTAGTTTTATAGAATTAAAATGCTATATAATTGAGAAATTTTAAAAGAATATGATTATGAGGCGGTATTCAAAAGAGGGAGGAGAAAGACGCGGGTTCAACTCCCACCTCTTGAACGAATTTTTACTACCTACTCTTTAATTAATAAGTACAATTGTTGTTCAGTTACTATGTTCTAAATATAGAAATGAATACGATTTGAATTAAAATTACAATAATGAGTCTCTTTTTTTATCATATACCTGTCAGTAAGTACCAACTACCTACTTATTCAGAAAAATAAAGTAACCTAACAACTATTTTAAAATTTAAACCTTATTATTGTTTTAATTTCCTTTCAGACCTTATTTTATCAACATTAACGTTTGCGTTGAAAAAATATAAGAAGATTTGCATTCACAGTTTGCATTCAACCGCATTGTTGCTTATCTCCTTACTAAAAAGGGTAAGAAACGTATCCAGGAAGGGATATTAATTTAATATTAACAAAGGACGTAGCACAATAACTACCACTTAGTATAAAACACAATATGATTACTGTTAAATTTCACAAACGAATTACCCAAGCGAACTATTTGGTGAAATAATCCGTATCTTTTAACATCTTTTCAAGTGCTCTATGATAGCGATTAGGGATGTAACGATACCGATACCGATGCCGATATATCGGCCGATATATCGGCAAGCCGATATATCGGTATCGCCGATAATAAATCAACCGATACCGATATTTTCTTATTAAATTCTTTCTTTTCTTTTATGTTTTTGCATTGTATTCATTCATATTGTTTTATTTCTGTTTCTGTAATAGTGTTAAGGAAGAGCGGAACCTCCTGACACAAGCATTTTATTTGCTTACTAGGGGTGTTCCAATCACAAATTTGTTTATGTAAAGGAAAGAAATAATTAATTTTTAACGTGATAACGTTTTTAAAATCGTTTTAGTCGGGTGACATGTTCATAAACTTGTGTCACACCAAAACTTCACGAGCGCGATCGCAGGTATAACGAGAGAGAGACGGACCGATCTCCCGTTTCATCTCGAGCGCTGCCACTGCATTATGTTATCACGTAAACATCTCGATCGTAAACCTACTTTACAAACAACCAATTTTTTTGATATCAAATAATTCAAAAATCCGCGCCCAATGAAGGGAGGGAGGCGGGAGGCCGCCCGCGCGTGCGCACTTTGTTTTCTGAAAAAACTCTACCAATACTGCCGTCCTTTAACTAAAAAGCCGTTAACCTTCAAATGGTCAATTTTCAGTTTTAAATGTAGTGATAGAGTTCAGAATTCTCTATCTTTCTGTCTAAGAATCATTTCTCTAGCATTAATAGTTCAGCGATTCCATAACTTGAAAGCGTCTAACCAACACTACTTCGCTAAATTTCCTTTAAAGTACCTTAACCGCCAGATTTAATAATTATTTTTTAGCTTTTTAAATTTTACTTGACTAAAAGTACGTTATCAGATTATACTTGACTAGAGGTCCGCCCTGGCTTCGCCCGTGGTATATATTTCGCAATAAAAGGTAGCCTATGTCCTTTCTCGGGTATCAAAGTATCTCCATACCAAATTTCATACAAATTGGTTCAGTAGTTTAGGCGTGATTGAGTAACAGACAGACAGACAGACAGAGTTACTTTCGCATTTATAATATTAGTATGGATTATAGGGACGCAAAAGGACTATAACTGCTTTATGATATGCTTTCATATAACGATTCCAATGGAAATCCTTACCTTATTTGCAGTTACTCGCCCTTAACGCTTTTTTAGTTAAGTAATTTTATTTAGGAAAAATTCTAATAACACTTTTTTGCTTAGCTACAAAGCAGCTAACCCTCATTTTTTAGCTAAAAGGCAGTTAACCGATTCTGGTGATGCATCAGTTTTGGGGATGAGAGTGATGATGAAATAATGTCGCTCCCAAGCAGAGTACCGATTGTTTTTGATTTTCTTTTACAAGACGTATTGTTTCTGATCAGGTTTACTAAGTTTTAAACAATCTAGCAGCTAAATTACGGAAAATATAACAAGTCAAAGTTACGAAAATTTGGTAGGTAATGGTTACGACAGTGCGAACTTTCAATCGTACTTCTCTGTTTAGACTCTGATTTGTCTCTGTAACCGAGAAAGAGAAGAAAGACAGTCTGTACTATTTAATTTTTAAAACTATTTATTGATTATGTAATTTACCCCTTGGGTGGAATTAGTAATCGACTGTCAAGCAATGTACTAGAGATGGTCATACAAAAATTGTTAGGAGTACACTACCTTTGACCCGCTGACGGGGAGTCCATTTTGCAACTATTGCTATTTTTTCTTATCTTTATATGTACCTGTTAGATTATTAAGATTTGTATTTTTTACATTGTAGCAAATAAAAAGTTTTCTACCTCCTGCTATTTTCCACATATTCTGGTATATTATATTTTCTGAATGTGGATGAAAGAGTCTTCTAATCATTTGATAAGCGGTTCTACATTATTTATTAAGAGCATCCCACATGTAAGAGCTTGAAGCCCTATTGAAACCAGGGTGTATTTTTTCAAAAACCTTGTGCACAAGTCTTAATTTTTTTTTCAGGAAACGATTTATGTTTACATTGTTTGTGGTTCTATATGTACTCACATATCCGTGACTCGTATGATGGCTTCGCAGAAGAATATTTATAAAATAACGTTAAAATTGCAATACTAAATGAATATACGGTTCCAAAAAAGAAAAGCGAGAAGATTAAAGTCTCTGTTAAATGTTGGTAACTTTTTATGCATAATTCACTATTTATTTTTCTACCAAGCCATCGATATCGGTATCGGTATCGGTATCGCCGATACATTACTACAAATATCGGTATCGGTATCGTATCGGCAAAATCATGTATCGTTACATCCCTAATAGCGATATTTAAAGATTTTTAAATCCTTTAAAACGTTTAAGAGCAAGGGTTGTGCTTAATAATCCGTGAATATTGTAGTGGCGTATGGTTTAAGGCTGGTTAGGCACGAGCGATGGAAACGCGGCAGTTTCAATGTACAGTAGGAAGAAACTATATACCTACTTCATAACCGATTGATCGACCATTAATTACCGATTATATCTACTTATATAATGTGACCCATTCAAAAATAACATTCCACATTTGTAAATAAAACAAAATTTTGCGTTGCTTTATAAATATTAATTGTTATGTTGATTTGTAAGTATGTAAAACATTTTGCATATAGATTAAATACTTGCGTAATTGGCTTATATTTGAATGTCGTCATTAAGTTATTGAACATGTCTGTAACATGTTTACATATTATGTTTACTTACTAAAATAGATTTTGAATAAATTCATAATATATTCTTTTTACTGTGTAGTGTTTTTGTCTCGTTTATAAAAATCCTAAAGGCTGGATATTTCAGGGTTTTAAGCTCACTTGATCGGAACCATGTTGCTAAACTTAGTAGGGTTACCATTATTTAATATAATGTAGGTACTATAATTTTTAATTCATATTATGTGGAATCAATAATACAAAATTCAATCAAAATATTTGAGAAATTAATTAAAATGCTAGGAAACTTGCAAATTAAAAATAATCCTTTCATTACAATGTTTGTTTGTAGTTAAGCTGCATAGGTACGTATATAATTTTGCTGAAATTTGTTATAGAGATAACATTCCGGACAGATTCAGTAATAAACTCATGGTTCTTGACTATATTAGGGATATTTTTTTAAACCGACCGCGATATATTGAATTTTACCTTGAAAGTTGCGACTTGCGACCTGTCGTTTTTCCCTTTGATTTGGGGAGTAACAGTGATATTAATTTCATAGTTTCGTTATGGTTTGCTCCTGTCACCAAATATTTAATTTATTTTCAAAACCTTTCGAATAGTATATAGATAGATATATTATAGTATTTGTCAATTAAATTTTTACGATTGAATTTGTAATGCAATATATGTTTTTAACATTTTCGATTCGATTGGAATCCAATATTCGTGATCCCAAAAGCCATGGCCACCGCAAGCACTTGAGATCCATCCGCCCTGTTGCATTTATTAAACATATCTGATATCAAATATATCGTCGTCATATTCCAACACACTACGAGCGCTTTTCGCGCGCAAAACCAAAAACCAAGATGGCTGTATTCGCAGATGTTTCAGGTCTTTGTTGTATAATTTGCGCTTTCCGGCTTACTGGGTTTGTCGAGAGAGATTACTGTGAGGTACAGAGTTCGATTCTGGTTGAGATGGGCTACTTGCTTCAGTGGTTATGTGAATGACCTGCCTGTTTTGTTAACCTTTAACTTGTAGGGCTCCGGTTACTTGCGCACAATGTAGCGTTATTCAGAGAGTTAGAGTCCACTTAAATACATGTTTGCAATTTAATTTTACCATTCGTTTTTATGCAAAATAAATGACGATACAAGCTTTCGGATTAATTATAAAAAGAGGAGGTGTAAAAACTTAAAACGTAGAAATAAAAAATAAACAATCATAAAATTTTTCACTTTTCATTCAAAAGCTTTGTCTTCTCAATAAAATACGCTCGCAAGGCAACACGTACAGGAAAATCCTATTTCCCGACCAAAAAAAACTTTACTAATAAGGATACATTAACACGATTAGTGTAAAGACTTCATAACTATTGCACACCTACTTACAAAAAACTACCTTCCCACCACATAATAAAGTTCAAATTCCCTCATCACACATAATAGGGTAAAGGGGTACAATTGTCATCATGAACCCTTTCAACACGTGTGATTTACGAGACGCGATTATTCTCCCGAAGCCGTGACGGCATGTGTGTTTGGACTTGCTTTTAACACTATCGCAGTAAATAATAAATAACCAGCAATAGACCCCTACATGTCTAATTATGTCATTCATAAACGGTTTTGTACATTGTCATGTTTTATCTGTAGTTATTTTTAATTCAAATTAATGTGTTGCACTTGTGATTGTGAAGTACGTGTAGAATGAATTTAATCGCGTGGAATATAAGTTTTTAATTCACAAGTTCAGACAATAAGTATGTAAAGACAATGAAATTACGAAAAACTTATTCAGCAAGATGTAGATAGAGTGATATGAAAATTATACTTAATTGCAGACATGAAAAGGTATATAAAAACACAAAACATTTTGGGATAAAGTACTGGTTTGGTAAATAAATAAAAAACACTAAAATAACATTAAAAAATAACTCAATCTACACATACTCCAACCGGCGGTAAACCTCACGCGATAATTGATAAGTATCATTCTTGAACATTAAAGTACTATAGAAGAAGTGACGACAAAAAACATAACAGCTTGAACAAGTTGAATCTTCCTTTTTAACGTAATCCCTTAACGCTACTCAATGAAGGAGAATTATGAATTATTGATAAAAAAACGGTGCAGAATCCGCCTAGTGTGGGAGTGGATCTGGCGGTGCGGCAAAGCCTTCGATTGAGACATCCGACACGCCATCAAACGCGCCGCCTTCTATAGCCCTGTACTATACCGCAACTACTGCATTTACCCTACCAAACGCCTTCACACCACCTTATACAATTAACCATAAGGCCTATTTTCGCGTATCAAACGTTTTGTTAGATGAAAAATTATGTTTGTCAATTCCTTTAACCCTTATATCATTCTGTGCGGTATTGTTGTCCGAAAATTTGTCAGATCCGATGTATAGGCTTTTCGTTTTTAATGTTGGTGCATTAGGCGTCGTTGACATCTGATACCATCGCAATACAAACGGCGGTGTGTGAGTGCTAGACTGAAGTGTGTGTGCGTGTGTGAACCATTGGGACCTTACCAAAATTTGAAGTAGTTTTTAAATCTATTTACGTTGATATCTTATTAAAACGCAGTCTATTTATTATCAGCTCTATTCTGCGGCTTCACAGGCATGAGTAGAATGTTCTTTGATGTTCTTTATCTTTGCCAAATTACATCCAGATTCATTCAGAATTTGAATATTATTTCATCTGACCGCAGTTCATTTGTTTATTACAAAAGCTTGGTTACAAGGCTTGTTAACAAAGTCCATTATTTAATTAAATAACATTAAAGTAGATAAAAAAGGTCTAAAATATCACATCATGCAACTAGAGTGTACAATCTGTTAATTAGTTATTCCAGTTATTCCATTAGGTGCGCACGCGCAGGTTAATCGGACTGACCCGTACTTGGCTTCTTAAAATTATTTCTCAATTCTTCAAAAGTATCAATGGCCGCTGATTGCGTATTTTGTACAAACAAATACTGTTGATTCTTATAATTACGCCCTTTGTTACATGTTCAATTTGAAAAGAATAAAAATAAGTTTACAATGTTTGCATTTCATTTTCAATACAATGTGTCTATTTTCGGATGTGTTTAATTTACGATAGACAGCATGTTGAATTATTATAAAATTAGACGAATGTGTAACCAACGTCAAATTATTTATTTAAAATTATTGTGTCTCATTTTTGTATATATAAATATATATCGTCATAAGTAAATAATTAGAAAACAATGTTATACAATATACATATTTTATTAATTCCTATTGCAATTATATTCCAACTATAGCTTTCCGCCCGCGGCTTCGCCCGCGTTATCAGAGAAAAACCCGTTCCCGTAGGATTTCCGGGATAAAACCTATCCTATGTCCTTTCTCGGGTATCAAAATATATCTCTACCAAATTTCATGCAAATTGGTTCAGTAGTTCAGGCGTGATTGAGTAACAGACAGACAGACAGAGTTACTTTCGCATTTATAATATTAGTATGGATTTAATTACTGAGCTATTCATCATCGAAATTAGGTACTATCCGTTATTTAGTATTTACCAATGCCTTTGTTTCTAGCTCTACATTTCTCGAAATTTAAAAACTATGAACCTTATTCTATGCTTCTGTACTTTGTCTGTCAAAGATAAACGAAGAAACAGATTCCGAATTTTTCAGTTCTTGTAGAAAAGAAGTATCTATGTTTTCAAATTGTTTTCAGAGAGCACAGCCGGAGCGAAAGAAGAAGTAATTATTGCATTATATTTAATCTTTCTTTAAATATTTCAGTACCCACTCCGACTTCAGCGGCGCCTATCCCCAACATTGGTAGAAAAACAGAATATCACTCGACCAGAATTAAAGAATATTCCTCTATAAAAAATAATGGTCTGTATATTGGATAAGTGTTTGTTGCGTCAATAGGCGCTTGCGTCACCACAAGACGCGACACGGCCCTCCGCTTGTTGTCACATTCCTTAATATCCTATGCTGTGCTCCTCAAACTGTTACTGACCCAAGGTTTTGGTGGAAAAATACTGGTTTATACTTGATGCACTAGTGTTTTTCAAACTGTTTACTAAAATCGCTTTCTCAATACTCAATACATAAGTGTAGATACGTTTGCTACAAACTAAGGAAAAATAACTCTTTACTTTCAAAAAAGAAAGGATTTCGTGTTACTCTATCTGTTTGCTACTTCTAAAAGAAGAATTGTTCTTCTTAAGAATCATTGTAAACAAATGTTGGTTGACTTTAAAAAAAAAAATAAAATAAAATAAATAAAAGGATTTGTTGAGAGATGCTTAGTATTAGTTAATATGTAGATACTAAGTACACTAGTTCGTCTTAAGCAATTGAATATTGCAAAATTAACAATCGATATAGGTAATCTCAAACCGTTTGCAACTTTTCCAAGGATTTACTGAAAAAATACTTATAAAATTGATATTCCTATGATTAAATCTATTATCTAATCTCTATCTAGTTGGACTATTTTGTAATGTTTTCAGAGAATAATTTAACTCTCGTCGCCGGTCGCATACACAAAATAAAGCTACTTCGTTTCCATGTAAATATGTAAATAGTATTTCGTATGGAAATCTGTACAGAAATACATAAATTATTATAATATTGTTGCAAATTCAAACAAGAACACTTGTGGGGATCTAATTTTCGAGTAAAATTAATATATATCACCTTTTCAATTATTGTAAAAGACGTTTGATATTCAATTTTTATTTAAATTATGCCGTGTTCTTGTTATTTTTCGCACGTGTAGGAGCCTACTTTTAATGATAGTGGAAATAATTCACATTTATTTGTGCAAATTAGTGATCATTTTTAAATAATTTGACGTTGTATGTAGGTATCTGGTAAATAAATTAATTTTATTTACACAAGTATTTAAAAGACACTTTGTATTGTGATTAATGTTAAAACGGTTTGCATTTAAATGAATATACTTACATAAATAAATGTAAATTTGCCACAATGTAAAGTGTTTTATAATTACTTTTGCTAATCAACCGCTACATGGTATACGGTATACATCAAACGAGTGAATGCTCATTCTAACCCCACTACTATGTCAAATTCTTTTAGCACATTCTATCGTTGTTCTTTTTGCGTTCGAAAAGATTCTATGCAATGTTCTAATACTGAACAACACTGAATACGATATTTCGTTTACAAATAAAAGATCACGAATGAATGCTCTTGCTCTAGCTCTATGTTCGTTTGATGTAAATGCACTGTTGCGGGAAAACAGAAAATTAACTGGTAGGTACCTATACCCTATTTAAGAGATATCAAGATACCTATGTGTGTAAGTATGTTTGCGCGCGTGTGTGTGTATGTGTGTCCTAATTCATCTTACAATAATTATTCACCCGTAAAAATATGAAACCCCTATTATTTAACACATGCAAAGTCCTAGCAGAGATCACTGCACAGAGATAAGGCCCTTTGTGATTTTATTTTATGTATTATCGTTACCTTTATGTACTTATTTTCTTACGCAAATCAAATAAAGTTTGAGAATCTGTACGTAGCTAGGCGAAGGATGGTACGAGATTGCCAGCCAACAATTGTTAGACAAGTGAACACATCCTTATAACAATGATGATAACTATATCTTTACTGGCCTTCCTATTTACAACTCAATCTCATTCAGCACAATGTTTTGGTTCTACTGTGTTCAATTTATTTAGTTATACCATGTTCTTCTTGCGTTTTTACAGGATTTCAAAAAGAAAGGACAAATAGTATAAGTCTAATAATTTGTAACTATTTAGTAAATATAATAAAACCTTCGCTTCCAAAGAATGCGACATTTTATAGGATTTTTTCACTTTTTGGTAATTTGTATTTAGATATTTTCTGATCTAGCTCGACCATCAAATTTTTCATAAATATAGGTAAGTAGTTGTAAGTTTCAAAGGCCATACAAACTTAAAATAATTCTGTAACGAGACTTAGTTAGATTTACATTACTTCACTTACTACAAAAGCAAAAACGTGAGGTCACGATCAGATCGAGACAACCTCATTTTATTATACTTTAAAACCTTTATAAATAATAAGCCACCAAAATACTTTTAACAATTAATATTGAAAAATATCCGCGTCTCAACAACACTTTATTAAATAGAAAATTCGGCATATTTACTTAAAAACCGTTAACATATTCGCGCACAAACATATTGAACAATAGCCGCAGATTTCCACGTGTAAATGGTAAATATTGTATGTAAATACGATTAGACGCTCCTTTTGTTTTATTATATAGGTACACGTGTTTTCTATATATGGAAATTTTATTTATATTGACACCCTTTATACAGGGTGTCCCACTGTCGGTATACTAAGCGCGAAGGGACTTGTAGTGATGATGATGATCACGTGAAAAATACATAAACAACAAAATTACATAAAAATATTTTTGCTAAATTTTTCCTGAAAATCCATGTTTTTTATCTAGATTCGCGCAGCCGGCATATATACCGCTTCGCTAATGTGAGTATCTATTTTGTCTATGAAAACATAATCTTAAACGATAGGTGACGTGCTCGTAGCAAAGCTGGGCGGGTTGCTTGTTATGAAAAAAAAACTGCGTCTGGAATTTTATAAGTATTCTTTACGTACTCAGCGTATGCAAAACTGTAACCTCCTTTGAGCTTAGTATATCAAAAGTGGGACACCCTGTATATGGAAATTTTATTTATATTGACACCCTCTATATACCTAAGTATATTTGTGTTAAATGTTAGTGTTAGGACCTATTGGAAAGTAAAGAAATAGAGTACTTATTATAGTTATTTAAATTTGTTCTTAGTAACTAATATAGTCAATTAAACTAATGATTTGAGTCTTACTTTCGATTCTCGGGTTAAGATTATGATGTTCTTGTTAATTTTGCATATTTTTAAATACAATATGAATGTTGAAGCCGAAAGTGAATAAATAAACACTATTATAGACTAGAGTAGATAATTTTTGAAACAAAAAAAAATCGCAGTCGGATGAAACCCATTAGAAAAGGAGGGGAATGTGATAAAAATGTAAGGAAAAATAAATTACGGTCAATCCGAGTTCGGGAAGCGGGAGGGGGGAGCTTTAAAGAGAAAAAAATGGTTTCTCTCGATTTCCGACAAAACTACAAGTCCTATAGAAAAAAGTTCAATGGCAAAGTTGTAGGTAATTAAAAGTTCTACAACTTTTGTATTCACAATTTTTTCACATAACCTAAAAATTTAGGTGAAAAATTCAAAAAACCAAGTTTTTGGTCTTTTATTTCTATCTACTTCAAAATTTATTTTTTTTCTACGAAATTTGGTGGAAACTTACTTTATTATGTCCCAAATACACTGTAATTTATTTGATTGAAAATATTTATTTTTTCGCCTTATTTTGAATTAATACCAAAAAGACAACCTAATTTTCAATCGAAAAGTCACCCGTCAAAATATCAGCTTTTTTCAAAAACTTGGGGTGCCTTTTATTCATTGAAATTTCTACTTTCATATGGTGTAAAAAAAATAAACACCACCATAGTAAATGTTCTCAGGAAATGCATACAAACAGTCTGAAAATTAGCTTTTACTAAATCAGGCACACTTCTTGAACTCTATATCTTCTCTTGTATCGGCTTTTCGGTAATATTTCAAAAGAAAAATAATTATCTGTTCTAAGTTTAATATTTTACAGCATATTCAAAAGCAAAATGATGTCGATAAAAACATTTCAGGTAGTTCGAGAAGTGTGCCTGATTTAGTAAAAGCTAATTTTCAGACTGTTTGTATGCATTTCCTGAGAACATTTACTATGGTGGTGTTTATTTTTTTTACACCATATGAAAGTAAAGATTTCAATGAATAAAAGGCACCCCAAGTTTTTGAAAAAAGCTGATATTTTGACGGGTGACTTTTCGATTGAAAATTAGGTTGTTTTTTTGGTATTAATTCAAAATAAGGCGAAAAAATAAATATTTTCAATCAAATAAATTACAGTGTATTTGGGACATAATAAAGTAAGTTTCCACCAAATTTCGTAGAAAAAAAATAAATTTTGAAGTAGATAGAAATAAAAGACCAAAAACTTGGTTTTTTGAATTTTTCACCTAAATTTTTAGGTTATGTGAAAAAATTGTGAATACAAAAGTTGTAGAACTTTTAATTACCTACAACTTTGCCATTGAACTTTTTTCTATAGGACTTGTAGTTTTGTCGGAAATCGAGAGAAACCATTTTTTTCTCTTTAAAGCTCCCCCCTCCCGCTTCCCGAACTCGGATTGACCGTAATTTATTTTTCCTTACATTTTTATCATATTCCCCTCCTTTTCTAATGGGTTTCATCCGACTGCGATTTTTTTTATCTTTTCATTATTTTCAAAGGCTTCTACCCCAGTCTATTAGTGTTGTTGTCTATTAGTAGAGATCCTACGAAAGGTCGAATAAATGTAAAAATATGTATTGACGTTTCAAAAGTGCTTCTCCAAGAAGTCTAATTGAATAAATAAATGTTTGAGTTTGAGTTTGAGTTTTGAGTTTGAAAGCTAAATAGAGATGCTACTGGCAAATAAAATGAAGTTATACGAGCTCTATATACACTTCTAATTTCTAAACTCTACTTGTCTATTTTATTCAAACCACAGACAACATGCATCGTAAAAAGCATAAAATTAAAAACATATCGTCCAATAAACACAATTATACTCCCCACGTTCATAATAAAGTTATAAAAATTATAATAACTGTTCCCGATAAACATCTGTAAGACAATCGTAAAACTCCCCACAAACATCAGTCACAACCGCATCCTAAACGGCAGCACAAAAAACGATGAGATCGTATCAACTGATAGCTTTATGAATGATGACCCTGTCTATCTTTACTGCCATCAATTATTTTATTAGGTTTACACCTTTGGTCTAATTCGATTTGAAACACGCTCAATTATTGAATAACATGTTAGTTATAATTTGGTTTAAAAGTCAATTAATTTGGAATGAAGTATAAAAACGATTGCTTATTTTAATTATTATTTACATTACTAGCCGCTCAACCCGACTTCCTACGAGTTACATAATTTTTGTCATTAAAAGTAAGTTTTTAAATTAAATCGTAACAATCAAACGTTTTTGGAAAATTACTCATTTAAATGTACATCAATTAGTAGAAATTACATATATTAAATCAACGCTGAATCATTATTCATAGAATTACAATCACCAACCGCAATGCACTTTCTAAATTTACATACCAATACAAAATAATATGACCATAATCACTACATAGTATAAAACAAACTACGGATTTTGATACGGTTTTTCCTAATGGAAAGTTCAAAGGTACATAATTTGTTATGTTTCGAACAACAACGCGACGAGGAAAAAATTAAATCTATCGAAAGAGTCTTTCTTTTGAAGTGAAACTTCTTTATCGGGGTTGGAAAAAAATTTAGTGTAACATTTTTTCGTTACGCGTGACATTTTTCCGTTACGCGCCATCTTTTTCTTCCACGCGTGATTCGACGTATTTCTGTAAAGTTGCATATAATAGTAAATTATTTTTTGAAAAATAAGGTCATAAAGAAGTTTCACTTCTTACGTGTGTACACTAGTACACGCACACATTTTTTTTTAATGCTGTAAATGTAAATTATTATGTATGAGCCATACTACGTATGAGTGTAACAATTTATACAGTTAACCATCGATATAATTAATTCAGCCCTGATACATCACAACAAAAATAAAACAAAAGCAGAGATGAATAACAATTTTATAAAGCTTGCAGATTGCAATGCGCGGGCGACGCGTGCCGATCCCTTGCTGTCAGGGGTCACCAACATTTGGACATACTTAATTTAATTTCTTTAATGTTAGGTGTTTTTACATAACCTTGAAACAAGGTGAAATCTGTTCATCATATCTAAGAACAAAAATATTGTGTGTTTGTACGCATCACAAAAACTACTGCATCGAATTGTATGCAGTTTTCACTGACGAGTCGTAAAAATATAAATTGATTTGCATTTGAGACTATTCTGTTAATATTTTATGCAACAATATTTTATTATATAAAAATTATGATGAAAATTATGATATATTCACTGTATTTTCATTTTAAATCAGTCTTCAGTAATTAGAGATGTGTATTCAAATCTATACAAATCTTGCAAACATTCAAATGCAAATTATATTATTCCTCAAAATACAAATAGCCAAATGTTGTTGCCCCCTGCATGTGCACCAATTGCAGTAAGATCATCCAATCAAGTGTACTGTTGACCCCTCGGTCGCGGGTTAGCGTGATTCATTACTGCTGTCAGCAATGCTGCTACATTATCTGTGCGAAATGCGTATCTATGGTAGAAGATATCTGTGGATGTTTGTGGTCCTGAATTTGAAAATTATCTATGGCTAAAATGACTTCTATGGTAGATCCACAGGGTAGATCTAACAAAGTGTTGAATTGAAAAATGATTTTTTTTTTCTCGTATTGCATCAATAATTAATTGCAGTAGGAGTGTCATATGAACGAAGTCAGGGGCTTTTATATATTTTCTAATTCTAACTCAAACAGATTTTTTTTTATTACAAAATCAATTATCACTACAGAAAACGAAATGAAGCACAGTTCTTAGCAAAATTAAATATTGATACCTTATGGTCCTTTCTGAATTTCGAAAAAAATAAAATAAATCAAAATGAAAGTCATATTATATTTGGTATTTACAAAATACTTTAACATTTTTAAATTGACAAAATCGTATCAAAAAAATTTACGATGTCTTCTTTTAATATACGAATCTATATCCCTCTCAGAGCTCAACACTTTCTTCGGCATCCTTATGGGAACATCTCCATTATTTGGTTTCTTTGCTTGACAATACCTCAGTACCTTCGGCTTGGCCACTAAATGCTTCACCTCGTCTTCAATATCACAGCGATATGACTTAAAATCGTGTTCATTACAATCATAGTGATATTTTGATTGCTTCCGATGCGCGTATGGAATGCCCCTACTGAAAACAGAAGGTTTATTGTAATTTCTTTTCGGTCTAATTGGTTCTTGCATGCGATTTTCATAAGCGCCGTAATTGGGAAAGTTATTAGCTACTATGTCACTAATGCCCTCATTGTACAAGATCTTTCTGGGATTATCACACTGGTCAGATGGTATGGCAGTCTTTCGACATAGTGGTAACCTAGTTCGTCTCACGCTTGGCGGTGTTATATATGATTGTACTTCAGAGTCATCTATATAATCAGTTTCTGGTATCACACATGGAGTTTTCCTCTCGTAATATTTGTAGTTTAAATTGGATTCGTAATCCCGCGTCTTGAGGACACGAGAGGCTGGATAACGTACCTGGGTGTTTGATACATCTCTGGTTGCGATATCTGATGATATTGAAACTGAGGATGTATACGAAGCCTGTGATTGAGGTGAGCAAGCTCCACACGACGCATCGTTCAGTCGAGGCGTCATTGTGCTGCTATCAACGAATCTCCTTATATTATCTCTGATAGTTTTCATGTTATCTCTCCAGTCTGTATTGTAACTTTGTTTCTGACAGTTTCTGCAGATAACATTTTGTTCTTCCTCTTGATAATCCTCGTCATAACTTTCAACGGATGGACTCCAGCGGAGACCCTGGATTAAAGTTGGGTACGTGGATATAACTCGACTCTTTTTAGACAATGGCTTTTTCTCTTCGTGAGACGTTGCTATGTAAAGGGGATCCGTATTTTTCTTCTTTCCATAAAAGTAAGAGCTAAACTCCCTGGAATTTTCTTTTTTACTCGTCAAATTCATTTTAGCTTTCGAACTTGCAGATGCCATTTTGTCGGTGTCGACACAACTGAACACGATTGGTTTCCGCGCGATTTCTTCATCTTTATTTTTCTTACCTTTTTTTGCACCCAGGATTTTATGTTGTCTTTGAGTCATCGTTGTTTAGTTTTATAATTTTTATTTACATTTTAAGATCAGTCTTGACAATTTACTGTCAAGACTGATTGTCTTTTCAGAAGTTAAAAAGAAGGATAATCATATTGTTGACTAGTTTGTAGTTCAAGTAATGTTATTACTCATATGTATACAAAGATGATGAAGTTCATAAACAGCTGATGCGACGGAAGCACCTAGTTGATCGCGAACCACTTCAATTCATAATCTCGCGACAACAGGGGATTGAGTAACATATTTCCTTACAAACTGACTTCGTTCCCTATCTATAGAAAAATCGACCTTAAATCAAAATATATAAGCGTCATTTAAAGAGAAAATAGGTGTTGTTCATACGGGAACACGGCCAGTGTATCATGACCTGCATCTGCGCAGTCCGCGATATGACAAGTGAGGGTATGAGAGGTCACCATTAATTGGGGAGGTGATGAGGGCTGTCAAGACGGCAGATGCGTGCAATTGTCCAAGTCAAAGATCAGAGGAAGTCGCTGCGGGCAGCTGGGCAGCGCGTGCGCGATGTTTACTCGTTACGTTCACTAATTGTATAAGTTATGATTAAACACGGCGATATTGGTGACAAATAGATAGTATTGTGCTTTATTGAGACGGATGTTCCGTTTAACGATGCAGATGTAATTTATTTAATTGGCTACAATTTGGTGCCTTTTTCCATGATTTTGAATACAATGTACTTACCTAATAAAAAAAAATTGCTCAAGATATTTTTTATTTTTTTGTTTCATTTTAATTATTTTTTAATACTTTTAATATTTTTAAATGACACCAAAATTAGATATTACTATAATTGTTAAATAATCTTGTTCGTTTCTTCGCTTGACACATAACTGCCTCAACATTATCCCAAACAAAACTTTCAGTGAGTCAAAGTGTTTCGTTAAAAGGTAATTAAAATTATCTTTACTGTGGCTTCTACACGTAGCCAATATCCCCATAAATAACACGCTATAGAACTTAATCTATAACTTATAGAAATCGACGACAAAATAAGTAAAGGCAGTAAAGGCCAAATTAACGCGCGGTGGGCCGCAATTAAAATTACGTGATGATATCGCGGTTATAAATATTTTATTGTCCATAAAATAGAATGTGTCCATTTCAGATAGTATGGTGGTTCCGTATCAATTACTGGACATTATCCGTCTCGCCACACCTTCGGTTACCATCTTGACTCTTGAGGAATATGTAAAGGCCTTGAAACCTTAGATATTGTCACTTTTACCTTGTTACTTACACTACTATAGTTATTATATTGTGCTTAAACAATTCTAATTTGTCTGTTTCTATTTTTTTATGTTTTCAAGTTCCAAAATTTTACGTGAATTGAGTTGATTCATGATTGATTGATTATGGATTAAAAGAATCTTGAAGGACATTGGCTTTTTGTCGCATACGAAACTTGAAAGAATTGATATCTATAAGCATGATAAAGCATAGAGCATTCTACTATTATTAAGTAGCTTATATTTACTTCGATAAAGCGAATAATGCAAAATTCATAAGAATATAATAATTTAAAGATGAAGACCAAAATGTAACATGAAACCAACAGTTGAAGTGAACGTTTTTGTAACTTGGTTTTGTTGTAAGAGTCGTTAATTTTTTTAGGACAAATACACAATTTTTAAAGCAGACATTTCGCGTTGATGTTTTAACGACTCTTTTTACATGAATTCTTAATGTTATTCCCTTTAGACTATAAAATAAACAAAGATATGTTTTGTAAATAAAATATGAAACAGTGGGAAGGCAGTGCATCCGTGGTCCGCCATTAAAAATGTTATGGCGTAATCAATTTACAAAATGTCACCCGGGCACCATAGACAATTTTGTTTTTTGACATTTATTACGACCAATGTCAAACAGTACTTAACCTTTATGGGTAGTTGGACGAGTTTTTCAATTAAGTTTTAGACTACTATTCGATTAGTAAAAAATTAAAATGATTGCTTCTAATACTGAAAAACAGGAATGTTTACTACGATCGCGACCTAATAGAGAAAATAAAGAGGGTATACACTACGATTTTATTATACTAGCTAGGTACAGACCGCGGGTTCAATAATGGTGCTCTTAAGATCTAAACAATGTCCAATAACTTTATCTTAACCTTCCCCTGTGACCTGTGTCATATTTCAGACGAATCCGACACCAAAAAAGCTGCATTTTTAATGTTCTAAGTATTTGGGTTATTTCAAGCAAATACAAGTAAGTATTGCACATTGTAGACAGAGCATAGATATAATCTTCTTATATGTATATATGTATATAAAAATGAATTGCAAAATGTGTTGGTAAGCGCATAACTCGAGAACGGCTGAACCGATTTCGATAATTCTTTTTTTATTATATTCCTTGAAGTACGAGGATGGTTCTTATGTAGAGAAAACGTAAATATGTACCACGGGCGAAGCCGGGGCGGACTGCTAGTTATTATTAAAAAAACTCTTTACACTATCTCCTTTGAAATATACCTACTACTACATTACGCCCAAAATATGTTGACTGATAATGGTCCCATAAAATGGTCTATGGGTATAAAAACCAATTAAAGAGCTTGTTAATAACTTTATAGGGACGGGATCGTTAAATTTTTACCACTTGATCACAAAGAAAGTAAAATATTTAATTTATTATAAAATACTCTGGCTTTTAGCCCAACGGGTTCACGCTTGACCAGTAAGTATTGAATTGAGGAGCTTCGATAAGAAATATTTAACACAAGGTATTATAACTTTGATCATGATATACTATTTAGAAATTAAAGACTTTTTAACGGATTTTAAACGCGATTTATTCATTCTATTATTTTCCCGACGTTTCGAACACTTTACAGCGAGCGTGGTCACGGGGAGACTCAAACATCAGAAAATACCATGATATACTATTTATTTTTAAATTACATCACGTTTCCATGTAGCACATAATTACAATGTCTAGCAAATAATGTTTATAATATTATCTCGTTACATCATGTCCTTGCTATGCTATAAATAATTAAATTAACACAATTGATAATAATACAATTATCTCGATAATTTCACAAAAAATATAACTTTTAAGTCTTCCCTTAACCAGTAGGTACACTGGTACCTATATTATCTGTGCTAGTAAACTTTAAAACAGACAATTAAGTAACAAAATATCCAAAACACCTTCCACTACCCCATTATACTTGACGTTACATTTCCACCCCAACCCTCCTGCCAAACTAAACACCTAATTCACCCCTATTTGTGTACAAATAGAGTTCAAAATTAACTGTATTCTTTTAAGTTTATTCTTTGAAGATATAATAGGCGTCCCACTGTGCTCTGTGAGCGTTTGCTTGCAATTACGTACTTGTTAGTTTTAAGTCATGTTTGTTCTCTAATTTTTCTAATGTTACAACTTATAGATTTAGGGGTCGTTTTTTTGGGTCAGCTGAAACTGTTCGATTGGTAATTAGACACAATGTTTGTGTGATATTATCTTTAATGGCTTGTATTTTGTATTAGTGCTTAAATATTAAGAAAAGTTAAATAAATTACAATAATAAAGAGTCAAATCACAATATCAGAAAGATCTATAAGGTCAATTTCCAATTCTTCTTGACAATTGACAAGACCTTACTTTCCTCATCAAAATGATCAAACATGTTTTAAATACAGAGCGTGTAGAGCAAACATTTATAAATAACTAGCGGTCCGCCCCGGCTTGGTACCCCCGCCCCGTGGTACATATGAAAAATAGATGTTGGCCGATTCTCAGACTTACCCGATATGCACAGAAAATTTCATGAGAATCGGTCCACCCGTTTCGGAGGAGTATGCAGACTAACATTGTGACACGAGAATTTTATATATAAGATAATAATAGACCGGGAGATACTGACACAAAATTTCGAGTCATTTGTAACAGGATGGCGGTTCTACAGGGTTCTTAGTACGCAATGACAAAAAGAAAAATGATGGTGTGAACGCTGGTACCGGCGGCTTAGTCGCGTGGGCGTTAGTCGAACTCATCGGAAAATAGCGAAAGTCAAACGATTTGTAACAGTATGGCACTTATTTTTCCTGTAAGTTTGAGGATCAACAAATATAAATACAAAATTTCAAAGATCTAGGTGTTGGAAATCTTCACTTAAGTATATAAATTAATAATAAATTTATTTTTCAAGTATGACAGCACTTTTTCCCCCTACTAGAAGTATGGCAAATATAATAATGGTCACATTTTATCAAATACTCTCCAAAAAGTCAAATGCAATACTGGTACAAAAAGATAGGCGAAATAAAAAATTTTTGCAGATTTTCGGCGGTATGGCGACCATTTGGAATCGTCCGAAAAGTATGGCATGGCGATTTTCGTAAATGGCTGCACGACGATGGTTACCTGTGCAAAAGTTAGCTTGGTACAAATGGTTGAATAATTGTTTTTTTTAAATCAACACATTCGCGTCGGTATGGCGGGCTGTAAGTCATACCGGAAAAGTATGGCATGACACTACCGCCTACTTCTTTTTTATGGGCTATCGGTAAATTCTAAAATTTTTGTGTTACAAATCGTTTGACTTTCGCTATTTTTCCGACGAGTTCGATTAACGCCCACGCGACTAACCCACCGGTACCAGCATTCACACCATCATTTTTCTTTTTGTCATTGCGTACTAAGACCCCTGTAGAACCGCCATCCTGTTACAAATGGCTCGAAATTTTGTGTCAGTATCTCCCGGTCTATAACAACATGTAGGTACACTTTTTAAAACTCACGAGTAGCTTTTGTAATGTGGACACAATATATTACTTCGTCTGCATCACTACTTATTTCTTTTAATTTTAATATCAATTATTGTCGCATTGCGTTTAAAATATCCTTACATCAAATGTTTATCTCAGTTCTTGACAAAGCATGATAAAGTAATTAAGGTATTCGGATATCTTGATTTTGATAGGGGCATGCTTGGGGCAGGTAGAAAAGTTCTCTCATTAAGGCAGGTGTAGTTATTGAATTAATATGTTATAATATTAATGTTTTATTTTGGCAAGCGTGGAGTCGGTTACGGTATGAGGTATGGTGCACCGGCTTAAGTTAAGAGAGACTCGCTGTTTTATCCACGTTGTCTGTTAAGGGTTAATTTATAGGAAAAAAATAAAAACAAAAACACATACTTAACAAACTCAATCATTAATTTTAATATAAAAAGGAATCACTGTTTATTACTCCAACCAATTACAAATTATTGAAAAGGTAGCTACATAACTATTAGCCTACTATAGCTATATAAGCCTACATAACTATTTCAAACGACCGTATGTAACGCCATTGTGACATAAACCTTTATGATAACATAAACCTTTATGATACAAAAGTTAATAGTTAGGAAAAGTCATACAGTATAAAAAATACCTACCTATTATAACATTGTGATATCTCAATCATACCACCTAACCCCCTAAGTCCTAACATATACATATTCCCGTAGTACCTACTATTCCCTACCATCGATCAGCCTCTAACTTGCATGCGCACAGCGTGACCCTGCCCCAGGGGTCCCTGCTCATCAATTACCATGCTACAGGATCCGTCAACAGGTGCCCAACGAATATAATTCCCTAATTTATAAACAACAATAGAATACTTGTTATGCATGTGCATTTGATGTAATTCTATTAGATCTATAGAGGTAAGACATTAGTTTATAAAACACACATGCTCATAAAAATACTACGGAATCAAATGAAATAAAATGCATTAACCCTTGGCATGCCTGGTGGGCATATGTTACACTCTATGCCTGGTGGGTCTCTCAGACCCCGATTTTAAAATTGTATTTTTTTCTATAAATTTTATTATGTAAGGTGATTTAATGATTCAAGACGCATGCTTAAAGGGCAAAAAAGAGATAATAATAAAAATCACATTAGAAATTAATCAACTTTATTAAAATATTTGAAATTAAACTTTAACTCACATTTTTAAGCAACATTTCATGACTATAACTTTGTTAACATATAATTAGTATCAAAAATAATGAGATCATAATCAGACTTTAATCCAGTGTAAGGCACTATCTAGTCTTTATTTAAATAACAAAATAATTAGTCTTCATCACTTGCATTTACACTTTGTAAAGCTTTGGTTTGGTAACACTTTGCGCATGGAAAAATCGAGTAGTCAAGACAAATGTGACAACTAATTGTCTCACAAATGTACTAATGGATGGACAGAGGCACCTCCATTTCAGTATCCGAAGATGTGGAGCCTGCATCATTTTCTTCCTCCTCAATCAAATGCAACTAAGTCTTCCTTATCCAACATAATGAACTAGCTATATCCTCGTCTGTTAGTTGTTTATTCATGATTAAACTGAAAAAACCAATAAAATAGGATAATGTAATGTACAAACTAATATTATTTAACGCCAAATTCCAATATTTATAAGAAAAAAGCAAAATAAATACTTACAAAATAAAGTCACGCCGTATGCCTGGTGGGGTCTGTGGGACCCGCACGCACTTTAAGCACATCCTTTTACGCTCATAGCTCGCCTCGGGCTGAGGAAGTGGGCGGAGGGTATTTCGCGGTTAGTAACGGCCAGCTACTAAAAACGGTGAGGCGCGAAATTCAAATTTAAACGAACTACAACGGTTCGCGCGTTGGTGTGGGTCTGACAGACCCTACCAGGCATGCCAAGGGTTAAATAACCGCTCGCCCCACCTTGCTCTTAAATTGTCTATCAAGATTAATATGTATTGTGTTAATTATAATATATAAATATATGTAATCTATCTGTATAACAATTCATAGGTACTATACCGATCATACATTTAAACATAGCTACACGATAAAATATAATATCATTTCGTCTACATCCTTCAATGCCTCTAGCGCGAGCGTCAAGAATGCTTCAGCTTTGAAGCTTTCAGTTTCATATGGGTAGAATTAACATCACATAACCTAACTATTAAATACAGCTATTTTGAAAGCAAAATTAACCAAGCAAATAAATAATAATTAAAACAGGTTAAGATAAATCAATAATTTATTAGAATAGTCTATCAATTCGACTCAATATTCACAAGAAACCTGTCACTCAACTCTTTCGAACCAATAAATATTTGGGCGCAAGCCGCCATAAATTATATTTTACAATTGTTTATATTGCCCATTCGTAAACAAAGCACAGTCGTAAAACAATACCGTCATTGTTACGTCACTAAACCTGAAAGTTGTAAACAAAAAACACATTTAAAACAAAAACATATTAATTAATAAAATGTACAAATTAGGAAATGTTTTGATTTCATGGACTGTGTAGGTCCAAGTTGTGGTTTAGCGCTTGAGTAATATATTTCAATATTTTTAATATTATGTGAGAAAGTGTTACCTAGTTGTATCTACATTCGTGATTTATCTACAAATACACAATATATTATACCTACTGTTATTTCATTTGTTAAGCTGTACAACGATCATTTTAAGTTTAATTTGTTAAATTTGTGTCTTACTGCAATTAAAATAATTCATTGTTTAGACAGTTTGAATTTCGTCATGACAAAAGGTAATAAAATGAAACTATGTATATTGTTATAAATCATATTTTAATAAAAACAGATACTACAACTACACATACTTCGCAGTATTTTCGAGATCTGGGGGCACGGTAGTGCCCCCGCCAAGACGAGCCAAGCGAAACGCACGGGCACTACCTACCTTTTCTCGAAGCGCTTCGACGTTTTTTTGAACCCTCATAACTTGGGTTTGGATTATGCTAGATCAACAAAATTTTCGGGATATATTGTCAATAGCGGACTTATTGAACATATTAAGTTTTAATTACATTAGCTTTTATACTTCAGATTTTATTTATATCTAAAAAACGCTAATTTCGTCACTGACTCACTGATGATCATCAAAATTCTTAAGGTATTTCCTAATGTCCTAGAAAGCTGAAATTTTGTATGTAAGCTGGTATAAGCACACAAACAACAAAAAAATTAAAAAACTTGTAACTTTCATCCCCAACCCCTTAAACTAGGGGATGGGAGTTTGTATGAGACCTGTAATTTTAAATTAAATTTTGATGACGCTAGAGGTCTAATCTAATAATCTAAAACTTGGTTCCCCTAGATATATATATGTATAGGTACTCCTTGTTAAAAAAAAAAATTTAAAAATTTTATCGACATATATTGAGACATATACTTCAGATCAGATCATATAAATATAAATGAATAGAAGTGTTGCGAACGTCTCCTGCCTCTTACGTCCACACAGTAGCTAAAAATAAAAAAAAAAATTGTTACAAACAACTTACAAAAAGAAATGAAATCCCACCAAAAACATTTTCATGTAAAATGTTGCCAAGACGAGCCCATATGACTCGCACTGTCAAAAAGTTATCAGATCTCATGTAGAGCCAAGCTTCTAACACTACACGCCCTAACTCTACAAGGCCTAACTTCACAAACTCTACACCTTAGTCAAAATATGTGGCTTGGCCGTTCGTTACTACAAGAACTATTGTATAACACAAAAGTAATGAACAGTGAATTAATTTTTCACCTTACGCCGATGTGAATGTAGCGAAATGGCCAAGCCACATATTTTGACTAAGGTGTAGAGTTTGTGAAGTTAGGCCTTGAAGAGTTAGGGCGTGTAGTGTTAGAAGCTTGGCTCTACATGAGATCTGATAACTTTTTGACAGTGCGAGTCATATGGGCTCGTCTTGGCAACATTTTACATGAAAATGTTTTTGGTGGGATTATAATTTTCATAAAATAAGACATATTTTGACAGATAATGTTGGTAATTGATTATTGAGTAATAATTACAAGAATATCCAACTACATATTAGGTACTTATAGATTGCAGATTTTTCGCCACATTACACATTATCCAAAAACTTCTAATAATACTTCGTAAACATTGGAAACTGAACTAGGAAATAAACTGTTTAATTTAAACTAATGTTAGCCACGTTCTCGTAAAACGATAGTCGACAATAAACTTATTGTGTGTGACACAAAGCCGGTCACCCAAGTTTTACAGCGCTCATATATTTTGGCATCTTCAGTTTTATGGTGCCCCTGAATGGTCAAAATTGAAAGAATATCGTCCACAAAGAAATCCTTAATTTGTTTTGGTTGTACGAAATTGTAGTATTGTCAGATTTATTGTTTCCAATTTTGGTTTTTGTTTCTCGATCAACGGGGGATGGAATTAGAAATTTGTTTAAGTTAAAGTTTGACTTGGGCATAGAAATGTAATATGCTTTTGTATGCAATGGTACTAAATCAAACTATATTTTCAAGTAATTCTGTGTAAGTAATATGATTTAACTCGTAGGGACCGTGCCAGCTCTAGTAATACTAAATTGGATGGGGGTGGGGTGTTGTTGGCTGTATATCATGAATATTCATCGTATCGAATTCAGTCTTGGGAATCAGATGTTGAAGATTTATGGGTCACCATACACTTCAATGTTGGTCAGATAGTAAAAAAGCTTTCTATTTGTGTTGTTTATATGCCTCCTCCAGTCAAAACTGAGACACTAAAGAGTTTCTTAGACAATATTGATAGAGCGGCAAATCTGAGTGACGACTTATTAATTCTTGGCGATTTTAATCTAGGATTTATTGATTGGAGGTTGCTCAGTAACGACACCTTTATGACACCCTTCAATTACAATAATAATTTAGGTCATGCCTTGATTGATTTCATGTCTATTAATAACTTAAAACAATATAACTGTGTCAGTAATAGCGATAACCGTTTCTTGGATATAATTTTAAGCAATTTATCTCATATCCATGTAATGGCTGCTCCCGAATCATTAAGCAAAAGTTACCCTAACCATCCTAGTTTATTATTAAATATTCAGTTTCCTAATTTGTCCTTTTTACGAACGAGGGGTGCCCCCAAATTGAATTTTTACAAAGCCGACTACACTGCCATATTGAAAGAGCTTTGGAGTATAGATTGGGCCCAAAAGCTTTGTGTCTTTGAAAACGTTAATAGTATGGTATCTGAGTTTTATGATATCCTGAACATTATAATAAGCAGATTTGTACCTAAAACGTCCTACACTAAATCCAAATACCCGATATGGTTTAGTTCAATTCTCATAAAATCACTTCGCGAAAAGGATAAGATTCACAGACGATATCGTATATATAGAAATCCACGTGATGAGATAGAGTACAAACTTATTAGGAAGCGATGTCATAAACAGTACGATGATTGTTATACTAATTACAAAAAGAACATTGAATCAAATATTAATGAAAACCCTAAACGTTTTTGGAGTTTTATCAAACACAAAAGAGGTGGCCATTCGCAGCTTCCTTCTTGTATGAAATTGGATGACTACGTGGTGAATTCTGAACCTGAAATCGCTAATCTATTCTCTAGACATTTCTCTTCTATTTACTCATGCCAACAATCCCTCGATATGAATAAAATATCGCTTCAAGAGGGTAGTGATCAATTTGTGACATCTATAAAATTATCTGAGCTTGATATATCGAAAAAAATACAGAAGCTGGACATAAATAAGGGAGCTGGGCCTGACTCCATTCCTCCACTTTTCATAAAGCGATGTAGATCTGGATTAACATTACCTCTAACTATTATTTTTAATAAATCGCTCAAAGATGGAGTTTTCCCCGAAGAATGGAAAAAGTCTCGTGTAATACCCGTTTATAAAAAAGGGGATATCATGGATGTAAAGAACTACCGCCCGATATGTATCCTATCTTGTTTTTCAAAGCTCTTCGAATCCGTTATATATCCCATGATCTCCAAAAATATTGACAATTTTATTTCAGATAGTCAACATGGCTTCCGGAGGGGTCACTCAACTCAAACTAATTTAATTCCTTTTGTAACTGAGATTTGTCTGGAATTGGACCAGGGACGTGAGGTCGATGCAATATATACCGACTTTAGCAACGCCTTTGATAAAGTCAATCACACTCTACTTCTTCAGAAACTCGTGAATTACGGGATTGGAGAACCCTTACTGAAATGGCTAGAATCGTATCTTCACAATCGGCCACAGTCGGTAGCTGTCGGTAACTCTTCCTCTGCATCATACGTTGCGCAAACCGGTGTCCCTCAGGGCTCTCACCTAGGACCCCTGCTTTTTCTCATATTCGTGAACGATATAAATAACCATATAAAATACTGTAATGTGTCCATGTTCGCTGACGATTTAAAAATCTACAAAACTGTAAACTCACCTTCTGACACCATTCTTGTTCAAAACGACCTCAATAAAATTAAAGAGTGGTGTCTTGTAAATGGTATGACTCTCAATGCATCCAAGTGTTTTCATATAAGGTATACCAGGAAGAAAAAACCACTTGCTGCCATGTACGAGCTTGACGGCGCACCTTTAAAAGAAGTTAGCGAAATTCGCGATCTCGGTTTGACCATCGATAAAAACATAACATTTATTTCTCAAATAAACAAATCAGTCACTAAAGCTGCCCAGATGTTAGGATTTCTCAAGCGAAACACGGGTTGCTTTGGTGTAAAAACTAAAACAATTTTGTACAACGCCTTAGTGCGCAGTCATCTCGAATATGGTAGCCTTATATGGAATCCATTTTATACAGTCCACTCACAACGCATTGAGAGTATTCAAAGAACCTTTACAAGGCACCTAGCGTTTATAAGCAGTGGTTTCTCTCATAGACAGCCATACGAACAGCGTCTTAACAAATTCAACATGATATCTTTGCATAATCGAAGATGTTTTACTGATGTCTTGTTCCTGCATAAGCTATTAAATGGACATATTCAATGCAAAGATATTTTGAAACTTATTCGTATTCAAGTACCTCATTCATTTCCAAGGACACGAATAAACAGAATCTTCCATATTCCTCTTGTCAAAACTAATTTGGGTGCACAGGCTCCTCTCATCCGAATTCTTAAGTTATACAACAAACTTAACAGTACCGTCACGGGTCTTGATGTATTCGGTAGCCAGCTATCCCAATTTAAAAGAATTGTTTTCAATTATTTACGTACCCACAGTATTAAGAAATAGTATCTTATTTTATCTTTTTTTTTATCTTACTGTTATTTTTAATCTGCTTCAATATTTTAAAACAACGCATCATGTTTCATGTGACTTTTTTTTAAACCATGTTTTAGAGTATGTTAGTGTAAAAGTTTTGTCATAGCTGAATTTATGTAAACCGTTATTGTCATATATTATAGATGATATGTTCAATATGTATTTTTATAAAACTTAATATTATAATGTATGATGTGGTATTACTTAAATAAATAAATAAATAAATAAATAAATAAATGATTTTCGTTCGCACTCTGAAAAATGTAAAAATTTGAAGGATTGGTCAGTATGGTCGCAAAAAAACAAAATTTATTTTGCAATAGGTAAGTACATAAATATGTACTTATTAAGCACTGAGTGTACTTTGATCAGATTAAAGTCAATGTTCGATAAACTGTCCATGGTTTATAATCATTTTCGTACTAGGTAGTTCTTATCACAATTTTCATTTACAGATAATACCTATTCATCTTTAGATATTCATGTCCGTAGTACCTAATAATCTATTCTGAATCTTACTAGGCAGGTATGTATTATGTACCTAAGCTATTAAAAATTCAAACGAAACACATTACAAAACTATTAGGTATTAACGTGTAGCTTATAAAGTAATTAAATAAGAATGATTTAAGCATTATTGTTAAAGTTTACGAATCTAAACGTACATTTTTGTTCCATTGACTAAATCAATTCACTTTTATTGCCTCACAGGACATTAAATTTTTAATAGCTCTAAACTATAGACGAGCGTAAATTTTATCTTTATATGTTTTAAAATTTGAGGATACGTGATGCAGTACGATGAGATAAAATGATAATAAAATATTGAAACTGTAAATAAAAAGTTACTAATAAAAGATGGGAATAGAATTCCGAGTAGTGTGGATAAAACATATAAAATTGCAATATCATAAAAGTTATATCAATAATTTTTTTATTTTATAATTAAACCATGTTTAGATATTTTTACTCAGTTTGAATTTATCAAACGAAAAAAAAAGTAAACAAAACGTCGCAATCCATCAATTCGCGCCATTTTATGTGTCAACGTCAACTTTCTCATTCCCGGAACGAGGCACAGATCTGTTTCCATTCAGCCACATCATGTCCCCTCTGTTCGCATTTTGTTCTAGCTTTAAACAATGATAAACAACCATTAGGCTGCCCATTGAGCGCCACTGTAAGGACAATGTGGTCACACAGCAATATCTTTCTAAAATAATGACGTATTGTAAATCTATGTCCGTTGTGCACAGGGTGATGTTCATTTAACACTAAAATAAAAACGTAGAATAAAATATACTATATCTTAAATGTGTTGAAATTAATTTGTCATTTGGTGGTTTTATTGTTAAAAGTTTATGTTAAATGTAAATACTTAATACATTAAGTAATTAAATTAGCAATTTATTTTTCTCAATTATAGATACAGAAAATCATTACATTACATAGGTATCATTCACACAAATCATATCAAAATTTCCCCGAATTAACAAAACCTATTCAAAATAAAGTTTCACAATTTAAACATTCTAGTCAAAAAGGAACACCCCGTACAGCTAATTTCAATTCTTCCAACGTGTAACGGAATGCATTCCAAGGTCAGCCTAACCGCGCAGTAGCGTTGTGATGGATCACACTTACCCTCACAAAAAGCAGTAAGACAATGATCGCAACATGGAGTGCGCTGCGTGTCCGTACAATGGAACGAAAATTTCATGGAAACATCGCCAGACCCCGCTGCTTTGTTGTTATATTTGTAGCTGGTAACTTGTGCTAATACGCAACTGTTTAACTTGATTGATATGCATTTTAGACGATTAAAAAAATTAAACAAAATAAATATATAGGTACATATATCCTTGGGTTGTATCGAAATTATTTTAAGCTGTTAAATGTGTGTTAAATAAATCTGTAATGTATCCCTGATTAAAACAGTTTTGTTACAATTAAGTTATAATGACTCCCTTGTTACGTTTTTATACCAAACATTTCTATCTCAAGTTCAATAACACCACATAATTAAACTTATGCTTGTACGAAGTCGATTCGAATTAATGTTGTTCATGTTTTGTATGAAATGTAATACAAACGACCTTCTTTTTAATTAGAATAAATACTATTGTTCAAGAAATGTGTGCCAATTTTCAGGGTTTATTTATATAGGTAACACGTGAATATAATACGTATGTGAGATTGTTTAAAACACCTTGAGATGTCTATTTTACATAGAAAAATACATTGAAATGAGTCATTTAGTATATCAGTAGTTATATATCACCACAGGGCACAGACTAATCTATACTAATATTATAAAGCTGAAGAGTTTGTTTGTTTGTTTGTTTGAACGCGCTAATCTCGGGAAATACTGGTCCGATTTGAAAAATTCTTTCGGTGTTAGATAGCTCATTTATCGAGGAAGGCTATATATCATCACGCTACGACCTACAGGAGTGGAGCCACAGGGGTGAAACCGCGCGGAGCAGCTAGTAATAATATACTACGTATACAAATATCACTGTTAAATATGATGTCATAGTCGTAAAATCATATATACATAAATTATAAGCTAGCATAATAATTATAAGCTAGTAAGTAGCTGTATTTTTTACACAAAGCTCTTGGTAGGTATTCTCCATAATATACAACCTCTTTTGTCAAATAACATATTGTTGTTTAAATTCTCTTGCCAGTACGTTACCGCTTATATTTCCAAGATTATAGTTCACATAGAAACCAAACCCTTACGAAAGAAGAAAAAATCGATTATATAATAAACATTTATATTTTATACCTACATCGTGTAGTGAGATAAGTCAGGTATGTGACAGCAAGAGAGATTGCCGCTCTATCAAGGAATCACAAGAGGCGTGCATTCCTCCGATTTGTCCCGTCATTGTCCGCTCTAAACACAGATGGGCTTGTAAAACAATAAACCACCAGGGCTTTACAAATATCGTGCTTGAGACAATTATTCATCTCATGTTTTATCTGTGTTTTTAAGCTTTGATACATCACATATAAATATATTTTATTAAAAGATTGACGATTTGGCGATAAACTTAATCTGACTCTTTTAGACTCGATTTTGATCCACTCTAAACAGACAGATTTAATTCAAATATGTATATGTACATCATTATACGTCCATGGTATACATATCAATACACCGGTGACAACACAATCATTTCATGAGTTCATCTTATTAAAACGACCGTGTTTTTCCTTTTAGTTTATCTATTTATTTTGAGTGACCACCTTAGAGCAAATCTCTAGTTACTAAAAGTCATAAGTAGTTACCTACTGCTACTACTATTATCAGTAAACCTATCTATTTGATAGTCACACAAATCTTTCCATCACGAGATATTTCATTACAAATAAATACGCAATTCGAATAATAAAGTGACATTCAGCAAATTATTATATCAATTTAATTGGGCTTGTTTGTTTTGTTTAATTGCTCCGACGTATTGACATTTTGATATATTTTACCGTTCACCGTTGCAATAAATCGCTGTGCACAAACCAAAATATTTAATTGCAAAGCGAACTGTCACTGTCACTTTGACAGATGACAATCAAACCCTATTTGAGAGGATAATCGGTTGCACGGGAATTTATTCACTTGATATTGCGTAATTAGTTGTCAAAACGTTTGATAAAATGAAAAAAATGGCTTTCATAATAAAGAGGGTTAATTTGGGATTAAATTCAAATGAATTTTTATTAATTTGAAATAACAAATCCAAGTAGGTACTGGACTATCAAACTTATGTAAAATAATACCTAGAGCTTATTATGGAAAAGTTTGAACAATATTGCATAAACATAACTTTTACAGAAAAGCTCTAAAACTCTCTAAAGCTCTAAATCTCATTAATTCAATTTGTAAAGAGCATATCACAATAGATAAAATAATATTTTAACAGACAAAATTTTTCCTACATATTTTGCGTACCTACACTATTAGCCAAGCACCCGTTCACTCTACTTCAAATCTAAAATCGCAATTGCAAAGCTGCCTTGAATAATCTTAATGCCGCTCTATAAGACTTTAAAAACAGGCGTTTTATCCCACAGAAAAGATTGCCCGAACCGCTGGACGTATAAGAGTTTAATAGATGAGCTTTCATTGTTATCGATAAAACCGCCGACGCGGGTGACTAATGAATCGATAATGATCCCCGATCCCACTAAACAGTTAAACAACACTAACACGTAATAATTTTGATGTATGACCACAGATAAATCTATTAAGAGTTGACATCTCTATCGGCGCGGCGCGGCACACAGCATTATTATTATTTTAATGTTATTATTCAAATTATAATAATCTCGCCGGCCATATTATACCATTCGTATAATCCTTTTTGATACGCCGCTTATGAAATGTTAGGGTTGTCGCACAGTGGAATGAAATCTTCTCCTTTTTAAATTGAATTCTATCTAGAGTATTTACCACCGGTATTTATCTAACTAGACGACTTAATTTTTTTTTCTTATAGGTTCTTTGTTAGAAGGTTCTTCTTATTAGATGACTCGAACTTAACGTCAGGAGGTGTTTTGCACTTCAAATTTTTATTCAAAACGCCACTTATTCAATTACATAATTAAAAATTATATTTTATGTAAAAAGGTGTAGAGTTATTAGTGAACTAGGAATGGCACCTCGAAATGTGGCAAATTATTATTAGCCACATTCTACTTCACTTGTATCTTTTTTGCTCACGATATGATAGTTGAATCGTGTTATGTTACTTTGACGTCTAATCACGTTTGCGGAGGGTGCCGTTTTTGAAAAACGAACTTATAATATCATTGATTCCACATTCCCCAAATGTTTTACCTGTGGTACGTAATATAATAATTTTGAAAAGGAAGTTAAAGCGATATATCTAAGAAATGAAACACATATAATATTTTGCAACAAAAATATTTTATTGAAATTAAACAAATGTCAGTGTGCGTCGTTCCCGCGAAGGTGTAAATGCCTTGTAAAATACGCGGCGGGATATATCGGAGACAATTTATTTAAAGGGTTACCTCGCCTCTGTCCCCTCTCTATATATACTCAACTAAAATCTCCATAACGACTCGCTTTCAGCTTTGTATTCGATTGTGTGCTGCATCATCATTTCAATAAAGTTAACTTTTGAGGTTATGTTTTGCGCGCGCTGATTGCCGCGCAAAAAAATAAAAATAATGCCGTGTCCAGATAATTTAGTTGTCACGAACGCAGTGTTTATTTTTAAACATGCGATTTTTGAAGCTGGCAATTATGAGGAGATACAAAGTATCATTTCTGCAATTTTAGTGTTCGAGTGCGTTAAATTAAAACGATTGAGGATTGTTATAATTATGCGTTGTTTATGAAAATGAGACGCGGTTGATGCAAATATTGCTTAAAATTGCAATTACGAGTTTCAATTAAATTGATAACAAATTTTTGGCCGTTAATGTTGTGTTGCTAATATTGGTAGTAATTATCTACGTCACTTTGAATTTATTTTAAAGATGATTCTGCACTATACCTACATAATATAATAAAATTATCTAGCATAAAATTATTAAGCAAGGCTATAAGTGGGCCTCTTGTTTCAATTAAGATATATTAAATTAAATTAATTAAGGGACATGTAAGGAAAATCATCATGACGTACCTATGAAGACAAAAACCCTCACACAAGCCAGAAGATCCGCGTCGCTGTGGGAAAAAATGGATTGCTGATGATAGTGATGACGAAGAATCTATAAACTAGGTATTTGTAAATCAGCTTTTGAGAATTGAAACAAAAGGTTATCTACTTTTCCGAGCAGAGAGTTTTTGAAACGAAAATTAGTATCTTTTTGGAACTTGGAATTTCCAATCTTATAAGCATGTATGTGATAATTTATTTATTTGTTTATTTATTTACAAATTTACAAATGCACTTTCATAATAATTATTATTCAATTGTAGTAATAGCGTGACAAAATATAGGTAACAGAAATACAAAATTTTATCATTGTAGGTAGATGATTCCACACGGGTACATATTCAATTTTAACTCATTTACTAAATAAAATGTTTGACAAACAGAAAGAAATGGTACGAAGCATGGGCGTGGTCACATTGAAGCTTACAGCCCTACCGGAAGTGCTTCCTTTTCCCTCCTTTTTGGCCCCGAATTAAACCCTTTAGCGGCGACGTCAAATGAGCAGTTTTTTCTTTAAATTTATGTATGTATAATATTTGGTAGAATATTCTCCCGTCTTATGAACATCGCTGTTAACTAATAATAATCATTGAAATATTGACTAATAGCTATTTCCTATACAAATTTAGAGTTAAAATGAACGTGACGTCTTGAGATGTTTGTTCTTCTTTAAATAAAACACTAAAATTACTGAGCCGATTTCGATTAAATTTGTTGACTAAGATCATAATGCGAACTATACTTGACGTATGACAGATAAGTATTTCTTGTTGAATGAATTGTGTAGGTACTCTTTCCTATTTATTTTTAATGCACAAATAAATACAGATAAATGTCCAAATGTGTCAAAAAATGTTCCAATTTTGTTTGTTCTGTCAAAACGTGTTTCACAAACGTCAAAAGGCTGAGAGTATGGCGGCTCGTCTTTTGGTAAAAACTGAATAAGTCTTTATTAGAGCTGCCGTATCGCATTGCGTTAAACTCGCATTCATGCTGGTGTTGCCATGTGAAATAAAAATATACCTCACCTGTAAACTTGTTATAATAATATTTGCACTGAAAGTTAACTTGTTTTTGACGTAAGAAACTTATTAATTAATACAAGTACTACGAGTGCAAGTAAGGCACAATGAAACAATTTTTTTGTGTTGCCTACCTAACTGAAACTCCATTACTTACTCTCAATGCCGCTAAAACCAAATATCTTTGTTTTCACAAAACTGCAGCCTCACAACCTTCATCACTTCCGGATCTGTCTTTTCATTCGTGCAATATTTCTTCCTTGTCTCATCCAGTTCCTCCATGCCATTGTAATAACACAATCAGTAACGCGCATTCCATTAAATATCTGGGCGTAATATTGGATGATAAGTTAAACTTTGAAGGCCACATACATGCAACAACTGCAAGAGTTCGTAAACTAATATACCCCATGAAACACCTACGCTCCGTCGCTAAATACGAGTTACTCAGGAGAATATATATAGCTTTATGTGAACCTATAATTAGTTATTGTATCTGTGTTTGGGGTGGTTGTGGATCCTCCAAATTATTGGTACTGGAAAGAGCACAAAGAGCTGTGTTAAAGGTTATGCTGCATCTCCCTATCCGCTACCCAACTGACTTGCTTTACAAGGAGACTGGATTGTTGAGCGTCAGAAAATTATTTATTCTTAATGTAGCATTACTAACCCATAAAAATATTCTCTCTTCAAGTGATCACGCTAACTTACTCAGCAATAGAATTTATAAAATTCCTTTACCTCAGGTTACTACCTCCTTTGCCAAACGATTTAGTCAATTCCTACACCCGCTTATATATAACCGCGTCAACCAGGCATTGCATTCTATTAGGCAGAGTGGTGTCGCAAAGGCCAAGAAAATTATTAAAAAATGGCTACTCTCTTTGTCTTTTCAACAAACGGAAAATTTGATAAGGTCTTTAATCTAACGCTCTTACTCACAAGTTTTACCCCCAAGCATTTCTTATTCAGCACACATATAAAAAGTATCTATTTATTTATATTTTTTATTTTGATATTTATTTATTTTTTGTTCATTTAAGTTTCATCTAATAGTATAAATCATAAAGAATAATATATCAATTGCATTTTATTCCTAAAACATTAATAAATCGACATTTCATTTACATCCATGTCTAGTTTTGTTTGTTTCTTTATATTTTGTATTGATGCTCACAATACAGGCCACGAGTCTAGTGTGGGCATCTTGGTTCAAATGATGTATAGAGTATACTACATATTTACTGTGCTAACAGCTTTATTGTAATAAGTTCAACGAGATTGTATGCTTGATTTCTGAATAAATATTTTTTACTTTTTACTTTTTACTTATTACTAAAATTATCACAAACTTATTCTTATCATTGCTACAGCGACAATTTATAACAGTGATTGTTT
The DNA here is from genome assembly GCF_061535395.1 of Colias eurytheme. Taxonomy (NCBI): domain Eukaryota; kingdom Metazoa; phylum Arthropoda; class Insecta; order Lepidoptera; family Pieridae; genus Colias; species Colias eurytheme. The sequence continues at coordinate 11,527,179 of NC_142983.1, forward strand.
CCTATGACACAAGGAAGATGTACTTATAAATATTTGGACAAATCAGGAAAACATTAAAAATATCATCTCATCTATCAAATTTACCCCAATTAAAGGCAACATTCATTATCTAGCAACCCCATTTCCCACCTCCACGTTCGCCAGCCAGTGTTACCCGATACACGCACTATTATGTCCATTATTTGGGCAACACTAATTGTACTCCTTTTCGAAGTACTTGTATGGCGGTGTTGTTTGCCGTAATAGGGTAAGATGGTGAAATTAGTCAGGAATTCTCATTCACTGTATTGTGATTAAACGATCCGCCTTTTAATAATATTTAACTTGATTGATTTTGAAGATTTTGATATCTATTGTATAATGTATTGACTATTGTGGTTAAAAAATGAATTTGAATGTTATTGCTTGATGTTTAAGGCTAGGAAGCCTATTTAGTATTTATTATTAGGTATAAATACAACCTATGGCGTAGATTTAACCGATAATAATACATAACGATAGATAGTTTGTTAATTTTCACCATCCCCTAGGTACTTATTAATCGATCAATTTTGTTTCACATAAAGTAGGAATACTTTTTAAGTCTTTATTTTTATAAAAGTAAGTAACTAACTACCCAGGTATGTAAAAAAAGAAAATTTTCTAACCTGCAGTGAACATGAATCTGCACAACATGCCCCAAAGCACTTGTAAATGTTATTTTATTAATAAATTTAGATAATTTACAACAAAATATGTTTATAAAAGTAAAATATTCAAAGGTTCATCATTGTATCATAGATACCGACATAATTGTCCTGATTAGAAGTGAAGACCATCTTTATTACAAGAAATCAGAGTTTTTTTATTCAGACTTTCTTGAGACCTACTAGTACCTAGGTATACCTAGTAGTAGGACTGTAGGAGTGGCCTTAAACACACATGTAATAAGTAATAACTAATATCTTTACCGTTCTATTATTCTTATTTATTTATACACCTTTTTACAAACATTCTATTGACAAAATACTACTGTATAAATAAACGCGATCAGTTTGGCTTTTGGGGACCATTTTAGAGACAACTAATCATTTTAGTTACGGTAGGTATGTTTAAGATTTATGTGCAAATTTTATTTTAATGATTTTTTTTTAATATGATTTTAGTCCGCAAACTAGCTAAATATTAATGTAATACTAAAATCTAGTTTTTTCTGCCCTTATTTTATCATCTACCTATTGTACCTACCTTACCTAGGTATATTACTGGCTCTGAAGAAGAGGTTAGTTAAAGTTAGACATAATCTTAATTTAGGTAGGTGCCTATTTCCGTAGTCAATAAGGTTGGTCTACCTCCTATTATCAACGTACGAAATCGGGAAAAATCTCGATAGAAAAGGTATAAAATATTAGTCTTAATAATATGCAGAACCACATTAGACATCTTAAAACATAGCTAACTGTCGTTTGTTTTTTAAGTTAACATTCAAAATGTAGCAGTTGTGTAAATAACTATCTGGTTACGATACATCTCACTGACGTAACACGTCGACTAAATCGTTAAAAATATTGTTATTCTGATATTTGATATTGTTTTTCGTTACAAGACTTCTTCTGTGTGACCCAAAAATATGTTTAGGCAAATAAGAACACGGTTTAGATTTTTCTTTTTAATAAAAAATAAGTCGACAGGATTAATTAAAGATTTATAGGTAATACCTAATAGTCTGAATTTAAAATCTCTTGTTTTGTTGCATTCACAGACAAGAATGCATTGATATCAGCTGTAGGTAGGTACATAGATAAACAATTAATAATATCTAGTGATATAAAGAAAATAATATTGTTTTTTATTACGTAGGTACCTAAGCCGATAGTTATACATATAATTATACTAGATTTCCGCCCGCGGCTTCGCCCGCGTTTTCAAAGGAAAACCCGCATAGTTCCCGTTCCGTGGGATTTCCGGGATAAAACCTATCCTATGTGTTAATCCAAGTTACCCTCTATATGTGTGCTAAATTTCATTGTAATTGGTTCAGTAGTTTTTACGTGAAAGAGTAACAAACATCCATACATCCATACATCCTTACATCCATACATCCATACAAACTTTCGCCTTTATAATAAGATTAAGTATTAAGATTAAGATAAGTAACTACCTATTAAAATAAACTTAAATGTAGTTTTTTAGGCGGTAAATTCAAAACCTTTTCCCAACCAAGAATTATATTTTCAGCAGTTATTTAAATTCATACATAATTTACGACTTCTTAACTTACGACAAATATTGTTCAAAATCGACATAGAAAACTATAAATAGAGCACTTATTAAGCCAAATCATTTGTGATTTGGAGTGGATGACCTCTCAATTTGAATAGTATGTAACTTCATTCATTACTGCGTACATCTTAGTTCTTACGTACGTACGTACTGTCGTTAGTTAGTTATTAAAAAAAAAAAGCTTACTAGAAAGTTAGGTATGACAATAAACTAGCTACGCCATCTGTCGGCGAGTAGCAATGCATGCAAACTATACATTTATTTTTAACTCATTTAGATTTTGTTTTTTTATAACTTATAAATTTTCATATTTTATTAAACAATATATTTCATTTATTCATTAAATATATTATGTGTTAAATAATATAGTATCTCATCCACCTAAAATTTTTAGCTACGCGCCCTCTCTTGATATGACTTTAAAATATTCTACCTGTCGACGACACGAAAAGCAGACGCGGACGGCACCACACAGTTTAGTTAACGCCCGCTAGATGTCATTATTAAAAAATACTTTATAATATATCTCTCAATTGCAGTTATATTTTAGTTATTTTTGTTATGAACAAATGAATTGAAGGCTTCTTAGGCTCAAAGGAATTAAGGTTGGGTTTTGTAATAAAGATATTAACACGCCCATGCCTATACCACAGACTACCTATACTAGACACCACATTAACATTTTCATCTTGCCAAAAGTTTCACTTGCATGTAAAACTATCGCTCTTGAGTTGAATTGATATTTCTGGAATATAGTTAAACCATTTCATTATTTTGCTGTTTTTTTCCAACATCCTAATAATTGTTGTACGTTGATAGGGCTGTGTCCGCACAGCAGTTTATCACCGCGCGGATTTTATTCTCACGAATTAAAATTTAATTCACGAGAACTAAAATTTTCTTCGCAGTGCGGCCTATATAGCACAATTTGGATCGGGGAATTTAATTCGCGAGAATAAAATCTTCTGTGCGGACACAGCCTAAATCATTTGCAATGCCATGGTTATAAAATAACAAACAAATAGAGTATAATATTTTTAATTTTACTGCGCAATTTTAATTACAAGCAAATATTATATGTATTATACAAAAATTTAATACAAAATAAACAATAATACTTAAAAATAAACTAAAATCTTAATTAACATGCCATTGTCATGGTTATATCGAAGGGGCAATAATTTCTAAAATGGCACTTTATAATACAATTTCCAATCACAAATTTGATTTGTGTTTACTGCACTCTATTACAATTTAAGATAGAAATATTATAAATTAATATAATGTAAATTTAATCATAATTTATGTATAATTCCTAGATGTCAACATCTATTACGGATTATTCTATATAAAATGTAATGCATTAAAGTTCCTATGACATTAAAATGTTTCATATTGTGTTGTATAAAATTTTATTTAGCGCATACATAAGTATAACTCACTCCTTACGTATTTGAGTGTACACATAATCTAGAGTATCACTAATCTATAAAATTATAAATATTAATATAACATGCTCGGATATAGGCACTGAACAAATCCTTCTGCCATGCTCGTATAATGCTTGATATATTAAAGTGGCAAGTGGCCGGCTAACCATCTAATACATTACAATTTCTTGAAGCAAAAATTTACATACAGCATATTATAGTTGACAGTAATTTAACTGAAAAATTTCCGTGGTTTCAAAGGTTCACCATCGCTATCACTGTCAGAGAAGCAAGCAGCGAATCCACTCTTGTCTCGCAACGAGTCCCTTTTCGACGACTGCTTTGTTCTATCCAATGAAGTTTTAACACGTCCCATACACCTAGGCACAACAGATATCAAATCATTCTTCTTAACTTGCCGGGATTCACTTATAGATTCAGTCAATTGTCCGTTCTGTTCGATGCACTGCACAGATTTCATTTTACTTTGCTCCGGACTTGCAACATTAATCACAGCATTAGAGCTATCCTCATTAGAGTTAACTTGCTCACACGAGTCATCAATGAGCCTCTTGCGACTCCTAGTTCTATATACAAACTTTTCATGTGAGTTTTCCTTCCTGTCATTTTGTTTCTCCTGCGTGTGGTTAGTGTGGTTGCGATTTCGAGAATTTATCCTCTTTGGATATCGAGAGGCAGCACTGCTGCCCGATTGGAATGAATCATTGATAAATTTTCCCGAATTCTTTTTAACATTTGCAGTTTTATCGCAATGTGAGTCAACAAATTTGAGTAATGATGTGCTTTGATTTACTTTCTTAGATTTATCTTCAGTGGCGACTGTCACTAGATTAATTACATTTTGAGAAGAATCTGTACTATGGTTTAAGATTCCAGAATTGGGTGCTCCCACATTCACTGCCTTGTTGACACACATAATCATTTTGCTACTCTCAGGATCAACATTTTGGCGAGATGCCTGCATCAAGTTTCTACCAGTCTTTCTTCTGACTTTCTTGGGTGTCTTTGATTGCAATTTAGTGGAGCGAATATAGTTTGCAGTGAATCCTGACACATCACTGTAATCTTCATAGTCACCATTGTGAGTTCTGTCATTTTTTGCAACCTTTTTTAAAAACTGTGTCTTAGTCTTACTCTCTGTATCATCTTCATGTCTATTCAATACATCTTCCTTGTTTTCAATCAAAGATAGTTCCTTCTGAAGTCCATTAACACCTGTCTCGTTTAAAATTTCTAAAGAGTTGTCAAACTGTCCATTATTGTTAATATTTTGCTTGTTCAACCTAGAGCTCCTTCTTAAATTTTGATGTTCCACCTTAGGTGTTGAAGTGACCATTTTATTTCTTTTATTTACATTTGTTTTAGTGTTTTTCTGTAATTTTGGCTTCTTTGCTTTCGGTTTGGGAGTTATTTTAATTTCGAAATCTGTATCGGAACCAGGTGATACAGATTTACAGTTATTGACTACAGCTTTAGAAATAGGTGGTTGGGGTGTTTCAAAGTAAATATTTTGTCGCTTTCCAGACAGATCAGACTCTTCATCCAGCAACTTATTGTTTTTCTTCTTCCTTTTCGGCGAAGGTACTTCATTTTCAGTAGGAAAAGTGTAGCTGCTTATCTGTCTGGAGTTTTGTGCCTCTTCATTCTGCTTCTTTATGAGTCGGTCATAATCGTAGAGGCAAGGCGCACGTTTAGTAAACACCCAGTATGAGATTTCATCCATATTGTTCATAAAGGGATGGCTTGTGGATGGTTTGAAACAGGCTTCGGTTGACTCCACTCCAGGAAATTGGAACAGATTGTTGTGCATTGGTCTTGCAGCAGGCGGCCCAGGCACTGTATCGGGGATAGGCAGACGCAGGTTCCCCGCATCATCAGCTCGTCGCTTTCGCTTGACCCCACGCGCAACCCTCGCCGGTGAACAACACTTCTTGCCATTTTCCTCACATTCCATGCACCTATAAGTTCCAAACATATAATTTTACCGTATATCATCTATTACATACGTTATATCATACGACATATCGGTGGACACCAACCAATACTTTATATAGAATATGTGAGAAGAACTTACGTTAAAGATCACACTCATCTGCTCAACATAAAAATTGGCAAAACTACATTTAAAAAACTATATAAAACGTTATAAAATCCTCAATATTACAACGTACAGGTTTTGAATAACTAAGCGTTGGCTTTTTAACGGAGAAGCTTAATTAAACAAAATAAAAGTATTTGCAAATAACTGGACACAAATTACTATATTTTCACCGTAACAATATGTATTTAATTGCAACAAATAATATTAATTTTATGAAAATAAAAAGAAATACAGATTACAACACAACACAAGCAGGGAATATATCAAAGACAACATAAATTAAAACATGAAGTTTTCATAGACTATAGGATGAAAATAAATACAGGATAAAAAGAAGATTTTGAAATTACAAAGAATCCTTTTTATATTATAAAATAATAAAATAAATTGGAATACAGTCATTATATAATATATATTTTATAACTAATGAAGTAAAAATAAAAAAAACACAAACAAAAAACACAAAAAGTAATGTTGAAACTAAATAAATTTCATATGAGTTTAAATTTAAACTCATATGAAAAAATCATATGAAATTTCAACTCATTTATGAGTTTCTAACCAACGCAAATTTAGCACTGCTTCAATGGAAGGTCCCCTTTAGTATTTTTTTAAATATTTTTTTTTAATTTTGTGCATAAAAAAAGTACACTTTAGCGCCTCATCCGTAGCAAAATTGGCGAATTTTATCAAAATCGTATTTTTTATCCTAAGGTCCGTATCATTCAAATATCCATTATTGAAATTATTGTTAAATTATTGCACGCCTCTTATGCGAAGCGTTGAGGTGGGTACTACTGTCACTTCGCGCAAAACATTTATGTATCATACATTGCATTTGTAAGATAATACATACACACACATATTAAGAAAAAACACTATTTTTAACGTTCATGATATTTTTGATGTCATTTTTGTTATTTAAACTAGTTAAAAAACAGTTTAAAAAAGTTCTGTCTTGGACGTCCGTGTGTCTGTATGTGCGGATCCTTTTTCTTGCTAACACGATAGCGACCGAAATACTTTACTAATCGAGTCTTTTTTTTTCTCTTACGCTTGAGTATGCTCAGGAATAGAACCCTTTCATTTTTCAGGGTCTGATTCGATACGTGGTTTAATTGTTATTAAATAAACAAAAATAATAATTAATAAATATTTATTAAAAAAAAATTATGAGGCGTGCACTTTTGGATTTTCCAAATTATTTTTTTCTAAGTGGGGAAATCATCCAAAGATACCCACGGCTCCCGGGGAAGAAGCCGTGGGTTATGTCGCATAAACTTAAGGGGACCTAACAAAAAAATTGTGGGACCTTAAAGGACCTAACGGGGACCTATCGATTAAGGTCATTTTCGACCCAAATTTCCATTGATGGGGTGGTAAATTTGCATTGATGAGTTTCTATGCTGTAGCCTGTAGGTTCCAGATTTATTCCAGCCAACACAAATAAATTAAAATTATTTTCTCTTTCTCCCCATTTTCCTAGCTAATTAAAGTAAAAGAAGTATTTTTTTAGTAAAAAAAATTGCAATAGAAAAATCTAGAGAAATCATGAATAGGTACAACTTACCGTACGAAGCGGCCACTGTCAAGTGTCAGTGTCAATTGACTGTCGATCAGTTTTTGCGGGTAAAATCGTATGGATCTCAGGTATGGATAAGTTCAATTTCTGTGTATTTTTCTAATATAAATGAAATGTTAGTGATTTATTTTATCTAAAATGAACGATCTGCAGAACATTATTGATCGTCAGCTGGGAATATGTAAGTTTTATTAAATTTTCAATCCCCTTCATATGAGTTGTTTATAAACAATCAGCGCACACAGCTAATATTAAACGTGCAATTTTGCAGATTCCCGGTTCAACTACGATAACATATTGAAGCGTTTTGTAGTGCATAGCGATGAGTCGTATTATGGATTACAAAATGCTGCTTTACCAGCCACCTTTGACCAGGATCCCCCAATATTTGCGTGTCGTTTTTCGGAAGCTTCTGGCTACGAACATATCCTTGCTCTAGCTAATGAAGACGGCCGGGTAGCTATACAGGTAACGTCTATATTCAAAATTGATAAACTGTATTAATTTATGAGAGGATTTACAACTAGCAATAGCTTATAACCAAAGATTCTCTCATAACATTGACCTTTGACTGGCAGTCCGAAAGGCGACCATATCTCTACTAAAATCTTATGATTTCTGAATTCATACAGCCACTACAATTCCATCAAATGGTCACTTATATTGCTGCTCATGTAAATAATTTTTAATATAAAAAATAATTTCAATACTTATCATGTAAAACTATAACACTGAAAGATCATTGAATGTTTGAAACTGCTCTTGGCTATCTTAAATAATATTTTAAGCAGTTTATTAATTCAATATTTGTTGTAACTTGTTCTTACCAAAAAAAATAAAAATTAAGTAAGTACATATGAGCCGATTTTGACAGTACATTTAATAAATAATTATTATCATCATTAATGTAGTAGTTTTTAGAAATCAAAACTTTTTATTGCTTATAATTACAATTTAATTAATTTACATAATTAATTAATTGAAAATTTATTTTATCTCTCAATTATAAGTTAAAGCTCCATTTCAATTGGTCAGTATTTATTTATAGATGATCAAGAGAACAAATTATTACATTATGGCTACCACATCTCCCTTATTATTCACTTAAGATATGAAGCTATTAATTTTCATAAGTTATACTTACTTTTGTTTATTTACACGGATAACTATATGAAGATAATACTAATTGAAAAACACACAGTACAGGTTTCTTAGTTATGATTAAATTGGAAAGTTTGTGTTATTTTAGTAAAGCTTATTTAATTAATTTCAGGACACATCAACAATGGCTAAAGCTAACTCTGTAGAGAGCTTTCAGTGTCACAACAATGCAGTGTTTGATCTGGCTTGGATGCCCAAACACATGAACTTTGTGACTGTTTCAGGTATGAATTTGATATTTTTGGTTTTATAGCATTCAAATGCTTTATAAATATAAATTTATAAAGAAAAGAAAAAGAAAGTGTAGCGTGAAAGGATGCAGGTTTGAGTCCCGCCTCTGATCGAATTTTTTATATCCTTTATAAATTTAAATTTATGTTCAGGTATGTTGTAGAGAATTGCTTTTGTTATCTCTATGCCAAATTTCATTTATATCTGATCCACTATTTTTATGTGAAAGATTAAAAAACATCTTACCTTATAGTGGTAATTGTTATGACAATTCAAAAGTGTTTCAAGAAGAACACTTATTGAATAAATGTTCGAGTTTGAGTATCCATATCCATTACCTCCTCACAAAGATTAAATTTCAATCAAAGTTCCACAATTTTGAAATTAAAATACTTTGAGTTAACCAGTTTTGTGTTTGATTTTTAATGTTGTATTTCGTATGTTATGACTTATGATTAATTTATAGAAATATTACATTTATGTACTTACAATACAAAAAAATGAATTTTCAAGTAGTCATTTAGTTTATGAGTTAAATCATACAACAAACAAATATAAATATTTCCACTTTATTATAAAAGTTTTATTCATTTATCATTCACTTAATTTTTATTAATTTTACAGGCGACCACACAGCCTGCCTTTGGGACGTATCGGAAGGGAATCCTCGACGCGTAGCCGTGTTCTCTCACCACACGCGTTCAGTGAAAACGGCCGTATTCCGGCGTTCTGCCCCCGCCGTGTTCGCGAGTGGGGCAAGGGACGGCCACGTGCTCGTGTGGGACGTCCGCTCTGCCCCAAACCCCGCGCAAACACTCAAACCGGACAATTGCCTCATGAACTGCCACGCTAGTTTCACCCCCAAAACACCCGGATCACACTCTAAACGGCCCAGATTAGATACACACCGCGCTATTAGTATTACTGGCCTAGTTTTTCAAGATGATTTAACTCTAATTTCCTGTGGTGAGTGCGATGGAAATATCAAAGTGTGGGACTTACGTAAAAATTATAATATTTACAAACGCGAACCTCTACCTAAACATTCCATTCCTTACTGCGGGAGCTCCACAAAGAACGGCTACACAAACTTGATAATAGACGACGCCGGCACCCGGCTTTACGCGAGTTGCATGGATAACGTCATCTACTGCTTTAACATTTCCACCTACAACTCGCTCCCTGAACAGAGGTATATTGGCCACGAAAATAGCACTTTCTACATAAAGACTTGCCTAAGTCCAGATAGCATGTACTTAGTGAGTGGAAGTAGTGACAAAAATGCGTATATTTGGAACGTGAAATATTCCGAACCGATAGTGAAATTAGTCGGACACTGGGCAGAAGTAACTTGCGCGTCTTGGTGTCAGAAAGGAGATATGAAGATCGTCACATGCAGCGATGACGCGAGACATAAAATATGGAGGATCGGCCGGGAAGTGCCCGAAACTGACATAGAGTATAAGGGCAAAGCAGAAATAGTCCCGCGTACTGACGTCTCTCACCCCCCGCAGTGGGGAGCATTAGACAAAACACCCAATTCGTTAAAACGCAAGTCGATAACAACACCAGGGTCGTACAGTGCGAAACGGGTGCGCACACAAGAAAATAACTCGGGCAGAAAAACGAAACGTTGCCTCGCAGATCTGATGAACGCTTCCAAAGAGGACGAATGTGAAATAGCGGCAAAGAGACTGAAACCAGAAATGCCGACGATACTAGAAGATCAAGAACCAAAACTTTTGCCAGCCGGCACAAAGCGACACAGAGACTCCACAGAGAGCAGCTCTTGCAAGAGAAGATGTTTAGAACCAGACCCTTTGCCGAGTGTCTCAAGTGACTGGGGATATATTGGCAAAGCGGGCTCTTCTTTTCTGACCCCAACGAAGAATTACGAAAAGAAATCCTGCAAATTACTGTCACCCAAGAGTCCCAAACCGATTTCGCCAAACTCAGTCCCGCACAGATCTCCCGTTAAAGTGTCACCCGGGAAAGTTAGAATAATTTCTTTCACGACTCCTACAAAAAACTTGCCAAATTATGTGTTAGATGGGGAAGCGCCACACTTGCGATTAATGTCACCGGTGAAAAAGAAACAAGATACAACAAATTGGTTAACACGCATGGTGAGAGAGAGGAAAGGTAAAGTAGAAGTGGATAAGAGTCCCGTAGTGCCGCAACCCGCCAGTCCTAAAGAAATTCCCACCAGAAGAAATTCCGCCACGGAAAAAACTCCCAAGCCAAACAAAAATAGAACTTTACTCAAATATTTTAGTGTTTCCAATAATATTAATACGCCCGAAGAATGAGTGAATAAGTGGAAATCATTTTTCTAGAGTGTTTTACATTTTGGGATACTTATCAATATATAAGTCAAGTCCCACCCGTTAGGTTTATTAGGTATTATTATTAAAAATTGAGTCCTATCGCATTTAAAATGTTAATTGTATGAATGATTATGGTATAACTTGTTTTTGATACACAATGTGTTAATGAAAGTAGGAAAAATATTCAACTTTTATGAGACCATTTTGTGACTTTTCTTCATGTATTATAATTTATATTATTTAAAATTATTAGAAATATTTAATCATCAAAAACGTATGTAATATTAGTTAAAAATAGTATATGTGTTAATCCAGACTATACTCTCATCCAGACTATAACAGGGATTCCACCCAGATTCGATCAGTTTTTGCTTGAAATAGTGACAAAATAAGCATACATCTATACATATTTATAAATTTTCTCTCAAATATCTCGTTTATAATATTACTGGGATGTAACATTGATTTTGAATCAAATTTTATTTGTTAACTGCGCCATAGTAATATTATTTATATTATGACTGCTTATGCTATAAACCTAATTTACTTAATATTAGTAAAAAAAAGGAAAGTGGGTCTTAATTTATTAACACATTGTGTATGATCAGAAATCTGTGTATGGTGCATGTGTAATCAATAATTTCTACTGCACTATTTTTATTTTATAACTTTACGATAATAATTTTGTAAACGATCTTAGCATCTAGTATGATGTCTAATACTATAGACATATAATGAATTATTATTAAATATTCCATGCTCTACAATCTACATGATCCGTTCTTATCGAATAATAAATTTTATTAATATAACCTGTGTTTTATTGAGTTCCGAGAGATGTCCTCAAATCATGTCATGTATGATTTATCATAAAATGCAGCTATTCAGGATAACAGAAATATATTTGTACATCATACATGCAAGCGCGGATCCAGGGGGGGGGTCACGGGGTCATGACCCCCCCCTGGGCTAGGTCCACGACCTAAGTGGACCACTAATTTAATATTAACTTTTTTAAATTAACAAATTAATACTGTTCAATATGATGTTTTTATTGAATTTTGAGACAAAAGTAATATCTAAACAATGAAATCAATTACAAACGCTAACGGAAGAGAATATAACAAAAATTATAGAAAAAATTTATTAGGGCCGGCGCCCACTGCTGGCACGGAATGGCATGGCAGGGCAGAGGTTTTTAATACTAATGAAGTTATTTTGAATCTTATTTCAATCAGTTTAGAATTCAAGTTACTTTATTTCGATGCCACGATGCCGCGACGTGTTGCAGGATGCTGCAGCATGACGCGGCACGCCGCGGGATGCGGTGGCATGACGTGTCTTGCTGTTTCATTCCAAGGGATGCCGCGGCGCGCCAATGCATCCCGCGAGGCGTATGCGTCACTTTGGGGTCGAGTAATTATGATTACTAGCTAGTTGAAATAAGGTTGAAACTTATGCAGCATTAGCGCGGAGCAAAACTGATGGATGCCAGAGTGGCTGGGCTTTTAGCAGGATGCTACGGCATGCCACTGAATGCCGCGGGGTGCCACTGCACGCCGCGGGATGCCATTGCACGCCGCGGGATGCTCTGCCGTGCCATGCCGTGCCGTGCCGGCAGTGGGCGCCGGCCCTTAGGGTCGACCTGTGGTCGTAATTTAAGGACAAATACTTAACAGGTTTTTCGATTAAAAAAAAAAAACTATAACTGCGGAATAAAGTGTAATGGTAAAGTTGTACTTATGTAATTAATTTTTTTTCTACAACTTTTGCTGTTACACTTTTCACACAAAACCTCAAATATCGAAATATCCCAGTTCGTGGATAAGATATAAAATAGCAAAATTTTTTTTCAAATGAACACTATAAAATACAGTCAAATTACAACAAAAAATCGGCCAAGTGCGCGTCGGACTCGCGCACCGAGGACTCCGAGCAAACATATTTTTTCATTGTTGTATCTTGTTTAAAGGATTTTTTTCTTTATCTGTGCTTGTAAGTGCTTAAGTCGTAGCTTTTAACCAAATTTCAAGACTGTGTTCACGGGAAGTACCTACCTTGTAGGTTATGATTGATGATTCCCTTGCAAGTAGTTGCGAATTACAGAATATGCGGCTCTAATTGCTTTTTCTTCAGATTTCGTTGACATAGAATTTGAATTAAATAACAGATTTAAGTTATTATAGACCTGAGTTCTGATGTGAATATCAATTAAATACATGTAGACGTTCATGAGTAAAGGGATTGTAAGTTTAAAATTATTTAAAAATATATTATTATTTAATTTAATTATATAATTAGGGTTCTCGCAGTTATTACTACATCTGTGCTATAACACGATACTTTTTACTCAATTTCAAGGCTGTGTTTACGGGACAGGGTGCTCCCTGCAGGTATTGATTCCCTTGCTAATGTCGAAATCCTACGGTCTACGGTCCCTTGATGCTGTGAAAAATTCAAACGTTTTAGCCAACGCAATCAAAAGATGCAGCTGTAATTGCTGAAATTTTTCGACACTCCCTAAGAAATCAAAACCTACAGGGTAGTTCTCGAGTACACAGAGTCATGAAATTTAGTACAATCAAACGTCTTATAACGCAGACTAGCTTACCGCCCGCGGCTTCGTCCGCTTTCTCTAAAACCTTATAAATTATATACTATTCCTCTTGAATCACACTATCTTTAAAAAAACTGCATCGAAATTCGTTGCGTAGTTTTAAAGATAATCATACATAGGGACATAGGCACAGAGACAACGACTTTGTTTACTAATTGCGAAATGCATGAATTTTTCCTTAGATTATAATATTAAAAAATATTTAAAAAAAGATTTAATATTATAATCAGAACAGAAGATACAGCCGATGCCGCAATTTCGCAAATTTCGACATTCGCAAGGGAATCAAAACTCAAAACCTACAGGGTACTTTCCGTAAACTCAGAATCTTGAAATTCGGTACAAAGCAACATCTTATAGTACAGATACAGGAATAATTGCAAAAAATATATATCTTTCAAGTTTGTCTGCCTGTGAAGACCCTTTTTCTCAGGAACGCGTGGAGGTATCAATCTGAAATTCATACCGAATACTCAAATCTACGGTTCCTTATAGCTGTGAAAAAATCAAACTTATAAGCCAACGCAATCACGGCATAAATGGCTGTATCTTTATACAGCCATTTATGCCGTAAATTATCGCAAATTTCGACATTATCGCAAGGGAATCAAAATCTATAGGTATTGTACTACTTCCTGTGAACACAGAGTTCTGAAATTTGGTTAAAAGCAATATCAGCACAGATGGAGGAAAAACTGCTAAAACATACATTTCATGCTTATCAACATTCGCAAGTGTTGAATCAAAACCTACAGGGTACTTCCCGTGAACACAGAATCTTGATATTTAATCTTTATTTATTAGAAACTTACGTCTTATAGCACAGATAAAGGAAAAATCGCAAAAAGCATAAATTTAATATTAAAACATACAAAAATGTTTGTACGGAAATCTTGGTTCGCCAATCCGACTCGCACTTGACCATTTTTTTTAAATCTACGTATCAATTAAATTAAAAAAATATAGCTTTTGAAAATTGACCACGTCTATGTGACCCCCCCCTGGCACTAAAGCTGGATCCGCCCTTGCATACATGTTGTATAAACATTTTAACAGGACTAGTAGTTCAATAAGTAGATTGAAATTTGACCTATAGGCTATAACTTAAAAATTCGAATTGCCAATTCTAACTAGCTTCCCGTCCGCAGCTTCGTCCGCGTGCTCTAACTAAGCAAACTATATACTAAAACTTTCCTCGAGAACGAAACTATCCATTAGTGAAAACAGAATGTGTGAAAGGGAAAAAATAAAAATCGATGCAGTTTTTGAGTTTATCGTGAACAGACAGACATACTGTGCATACGCACTTGATGACTTTGATTTATACTAATATCAAATATGTAGTGATAGTTTTTACCCGACTACGGCAAAGCAAAAGGAGGGTTATGATTTTGACAGGCTATGTATGTATGTATGTATGTATGTATATATGTATGTATGTATGTATGTATGTATGTATGTTCATCTGTTCCCTCGTAACTTCTAAACTACTTATCAGAATTCGACAAATGACATATCATTAGAAGCGTCTTAATTGTCCGCTGGTTATAGGCTATATGGGGTTTCACAAAATCTAATGTGGCGCCCTCTAGTGGACAAAACATACAGAGTAAAAAAATAAAGTTAAGATAAATATGCCGTGTTTGGTATCATTTGAAAGCTTTTTACTTGCACATTTTGAATATACAGGGTGTCCCACTGTTGGTATACTAAGCGCAAAGGAGGTTATAGTTTTGCATACGCTGAGTACGTAAAAAATACTTATAAAATTCCAGACGCATTTTTTTTTCAAATAGATGAATTCTTAAAACTCTATGTGTACACCCATAACAAGCAACCCGCCCAACTTTGCCACCAACACGTGAGCTATCATTTAAGATTATGTTTTCATAGACAAAATGCTCACATTAGAGAAGCGGTATATGCCGGCTGCGCGAAGCTAGAGAAGAAAACATGAATTTTCAGGAAAAATTTAACAAAAAATTTTTGACGTAATTTTGTCGTTTAAGTATTTTTTACGTGATCAGTGTATACAAAACTACAAGTCCCTTCGCGCTTAGTATACCAATAGTGGGACACCCTGTATATGGGTCGATCAACTTTTAATGGTCCGACGGTACACGCATCATGTCCCTGAACGATAATTAATAAACATGAAATCAGAAAGAGTTAAATTGGTTTTAATTATATTCCTCTTAATATTTTCTAACATTATTGTGAACAATATTTTACTTGCTTTATTAATTTGTGCGTAGTTTCATGGTTGTCCAGAGACTAAATGCAATTTTCCAGTACTATCACATTTGTCCCCAAGCTACTATGCATAAACAAACTTCGCATCACGAACACATACTATCACGACCATAAATACCAAATAGACTTCTTGATTCAGTTCATGATTATTGACATAAAAACATACAAATATTTTTTTTTTATTGGATATAATACGTTTTTCAGGCATTTTACTTTTGTCCCCATAAATCATCTACATGGCACAGGTCTCACAGACAACCGTAATTTAGTTATGGAAACAAAACACAAATGGCGCGGTAGATTCCTAAACAACAAGCTAAACACAACAATTAACTGTCGGGCTCAAACGCCATTTTGATTTGTATAAAATCACGGCAACAGTCGTCCGAGCGATGTTGGTGAGTGTGGGGTGGCTTTATTGTCAGTCCGTCAGACAACTGTGATTAAAGCATAAGTACTTGATGCATTGTTATCAATTATACTACACGAGATGCGCTTTTGTCTATAATTTAGTGTGAGCTGAGATTAATATATAAAATAACAATAGTATTTGCTTGGCGGCTCAAAACGTTAAAAATGTCCCGCGGACAACCAGTCACTGGGCCAACCAAAGTGGTTGTACCATGGACAATTTGGTTGTACCTAGGACAATAATTATATAAAACTTATACTTTAACAGTTAAATAGTTCATGTTTTGTTTATTACTCGGCTGTTTCGGGAACACATTTTTATTACGCGATTTTATGTCTAGTTTAATTGTAATTTTAACATTTCAAAAATCAAGACGCTACTACTACAACTAAGATGTCCCCATATGAAAATCACATTATACTTCATTCATTCAGTTATATCGAGAATCAGTTCATTTTAATTAAGTAAAATCAATAATGCGATACGTAACAACCTCGCCTTAATAGTTTTTTTGTAAAAAATATCACTATTTCCGCTTTACTGAAACTTTTTTATATATGAAACATTATTTGGTTGTTCAAAAGACATCATTCGTTTCAATTTTAATAAAAATATTTCGTATTTTGGGTGTAAATAGAACAAATATCAAAATATTATTTATTATTTAATATTAGAAGAATTTGTTTTAATTCTTAAGGGAATTTAACATTTAAAAAAGTACTATTGTGTAAGTTGTCCAAAGGACATTATTTCCCGTGAATAGATCGGTTCGTGAAGGTAAATCCACAAATGTATTAAATCAACTGCACTGCTGCTTATATAATCTTAATCTACGAAGAATTATCTTCTAAATGAAATAGTAAAATGCTGAAAATTAAGTAAAAAAAAAAAATACGAGAAAATTATGATCGGGACCTTTAAAAATTGATTGACCCATATATATATATATATATTATGTACTAGCATTTCCTTGTGACTTTACCTGTATTCATGGGCTGATTGCATATAATTCACATCTTTTCGTTCATAGCTTCTTTATTAGTTCATCAATTTAACTTTTGTTTTATACTTTTTCAGCGTCGTTTTTTGTCGTAGTTGGGTTTTAGTTGTTTTACTTTTTATCTTGTTGAATTGTATAGCTGCAGTAATTCAGGAAGGGTGAAATTAAAAAAACTTTTTAAATGCACTAAATTTTATTCTTAGTTGTCCAGCATCTGTCGAAATTCGCTGCCATGCAACGTGGTCAGCTATATAGCACGGCAATTAGTAAAAGAGAAGTTTTTATGAATGCGTACTGGAAATATTTCGGCGCAAAAGCAATTAGGTTCTTATGGTTATTATTCAACAACATTTAAGGAATACTGAATCATAAATATACCTAATATATTATTAATTTTAATAAAAAAAAAGGATATTTTAAATGTTGATGGAATTTCACTTATTTCGATTACATTTTAATGATTTTGAAATAAAAAATTGCGTCTGGCACCTATGTAACAACGAAAAAAACGTCTTGCAATAAAAAAATTATGTCTCATGGATCTATCTAAAGGCAAAAGATTAAAAATTACGCGTTAAAAAATGACTTTAAATTAAGGATATTTTTCTGTGCAGATAAGATGCGCACTAATAAACGCAACCACTGCGACAGCCCGGACTCTAACCGAAATAGCAAGAGGAACAGTATATCAAAGAACCAACTATACTAAAATGCTCTCTTGTCAACGTTGGTAGCTCCTATACGATACATAGAAATCTAAATAACAAGGCAATAGAAGTCGTAAGCGCGCGTGACATTGTCGCCGCTCAGGTGGTTACCATACCACCAGTGCGTTCGTCGCTCTTCAGTTGTTGCTGAAACGTGCGTGAGTAAACATGGTGTGTTACAGCATTTCCCAGTGCGGAAATTCTTCCATAAATTGTAATTATACCACAGAGTACAGACTAATAATAATATACTACGTATCTAGTAGATAGATATAGATAGATATTATTAATTATTATTATTAATTATTAATTATTAATTATTAATATTAATTATAAACCTTACTATAGGTGTTAAATGTAAGGTATTAAAAAAATGATGCATTGTTTAAATAGAGATTAGAGATTATACGTTTTGGTCTTGGGGACTATATATATAAGGGGAAAACATTTTTGTTAGCGTTATCTAGAAGACTTATTTTCGATAGTAGCGTCATCTAGCGGCTCCAAACATTGTCAGTCATCATCTACTTTGTGACTACACCCATGATTTATAATTTATAGAAACGGTGCATTTTAATGAACATCTTAAAATTTATACTCGATAATTTTACGTAAAAACTGATAATTTTTCCTACCGCTTAAACCTTAACAAAAAAGACCAATATGATAGAACGCTTCTGATACTACATACATAATTATATTAATATGTATTAGCTTTCCACCCGCGGCTTCGCCCGCGCAGTTAAAGAAAAACCGGCATAGTTCCCGTTCCCGTGGGATTTCCGGGATAAAACCTATTCTATGTCCTTTCTCGGGTGTCAAAATATCTCTATACCAAATTTCATGCAAATTGGTTCAGTAATTAAGGCGTGATTGAGTAACAGACAGACAGACATAGTTGCTTTCGCATTTATAATATGGATTTACAAGTATTACGAGTGTCACCATAGTAATCGAAATAACAATTAATGACACAGTCGACCATTCTTATTACCTATCACGTTTAACACAAATTTCAACCTTATTTCTATGAGTTTATGTTCAAAGTTATATCTATTGAAAATTTATTTATTTATTTATTTGTCAGAATTGTGGTAATATATAAGGTCACATGATTCAATCAACAAAACAGTCCACACAATTCGCCAAACAATTGGCATACAAATTTTTCACGATTACATTGCAGATTATATAAACATACATACATCCAATAACATCAAAATTAACAGGTTTTTATTAATACATATCACGCTTTAAAAAATTCATTTAAAGAATAGAAACATTTTCAACCACACATCACAAATTGACAACCTCTGTTGTAGAAAAGCCGAATTTTTTCGTATTGGAGCAAAAATAAACAAAACGTCTCATATACTTAGGGATGTTATTCTAAAATAAACCGTAAATTCGTGCGTTAGGATACATATTAAAAAGCTTAATTTAATATTCACTAAAATCAAGCTGTCCAATAAAAGGCATAGTTTACTTGTGTGTACTGTTTAGCTATCGGTTTAAATGTGTTGATTTTGGCGACAGCGGTTTTCATACGAATTATGACATTATAGCACTTCTATTTGTCTTGTTATTTAGATTTCTATGTAAACCTACTTTACAAACAACCAATTTTTTATGTTAAATCCTAACATACACAACCTTGCTTTTTATAATATAATAGACATATTTTTCATTATTGTGGAAGAAGAAAGTAAAAAAGAAAGGAATATGTATTACTAGCGGTCCGCCTCGGCTTCGCCCGTGGTATATATTTCGCAATAAAAGGTAGCCTATGTTCTTTCTCAGGGTCTTAAGATTATCTGTGCCAAATTTCATCAAAATCGGTCCAGTAGTTTATGCGTGAAAACCATACATACAAACCTTTCCTCTTTATAATATTAGTATAGATAAAACATTTCTCTCCAGGGATTATGTAATAAATAATAATGTAAGGCCAGAGCAGATTAGCCAGCTGTTCAGATACAATATCATACAATGTTTCATGTCATGGTTGCTGGAGAATCTATACCATTATCTGTGTTATTACAATAAAGCGGAATTAGTTTTTCATCGAAATTATCTCTTATTTTGTATAGTTCAGTGGAGCATCAAGGAAAATTTTTTACAATAATCAACTCCTGAAAGTATATGAAGTAAGAAATAAGCGGTTCAACTAGCTGAATTGAAAATACTCTCTCGGATTTTGCATCATATCATTGCTTTTATATAATATGAACCCGACATACATAAGACTTATATAAAGTCAATCATGGAAAAAAATCATGTAGGTACATAGGCAGCGGCGGCCTTACCCATTGCGAGGCCCTTTGCTCTTCGTGAAATGTATGTGATGCGAAAGTAGGTCTGGTTGTTTGGTTTAGGTATTTGTCATGTTTGAGGAGAAATGATAAAGTTATACAAATGAATAAAATTTGAGTTTTAAAATATTTACATATTTATACATAGAAAGATTTACCAAATTAACAAATACAGAAATGATAAGTTTTAAAATTGATGTTTGCGGCTTTTCCTAAGGCTAAAATCTTTAATTAAAGCACAATATTCCAACGAATGAGCTACGTCATTTTCGATTGAAAGTATAGCAAGGGCTGAAAGCCGATCTTGTGTCATCGAATTCCTCAAATATGTTTTAATAATTTTAAGCCTCGAAAAACTCCTTTCAGCAGACGCAACTGTCACAGGTGTGGTGTATTTTGTGTGTGTTGTGTGTGGTGCGGACTATTTCGATAGTGGGGTAAACTTCAGTTAATTTGTTTTCTATTATGTATTTCAGCACCGAGATAATATCGTCGTTTCCTTCATACACACGCATGAACATACTTAGTACGTACACGCACACATTTTCATTTTTTTAAATTTGCTTGGGTGGGTTGTTGCGCGAGGCCCCTGCAAGAGCGAGGCCCCGGGCGATTGCCCTGTTCGCCACCCCCTAAGGCCGCCGCTGTACATAGGTATATAAGTAAGTACTTGAAATTACATGCTGAACTGAATTTTGTTCTCAATTATTTGTTTCAGTAAGTTTTTGCATTCCACTATGTATTAATATCTATGTACCTACTATTAAGTAAAGTTATATCAGTTAATGAATAATTTTAATTGTTTTGTGGTAACTAGTATGAAAGAAAAGATAAAAGAAAAAGTAATCACAGATATTTAGATATTTCGCCAAACAAGCCAACAAAAAGCTCTTATAAAATGTTTTCTACATCTACTTTTAATTTTTGTCTGTACTGAATTAATAGACCGTGTGTATTAGAAAATTTATCAGTGAAACAGATTTGATATAATATGCAGATAATTAAGAAAACTATGAAAATATGTTTGTAGTATGTGGATTCATTCAGGAAGCTGGGTTTGCTTCAAAGGTAGTAAATAAAATAAAACAAGGATTAAGATGTGCCATTGCTCACTCTTTATTACGCATGTTAATTCAATATATAAAAACATAATATAAATTATATTGTAAAATATCACCACTGATCGTCGCGACGCCACTGCGACCTCGGCTCTACGAAAACTTTCACAAAAATAACTTTTCGCCAATAAACTACGCTCTCGTAAACAAAAATATAGCGAATGTGAGCCTCGGCCGCAGAGCGCGACTGAGTAACGGAATCGCAGCGAAACGGAACAACACAACACGAAACGATCAACAAACGAGCTCCGCCGTACAATTTGTTATACCTACTACATCTAAGACTGCACTTAGCCTACGCTTACGCTATGTACAGGGTACGCCCACTTCACAATTTGTTAAATGTCTCTATCGTTAAATTCACTGTAATTCACTCGCACCACATATTTGTCGTTCTATTACAACTGTCGGTCCCCGACCCGACGGAGCGACGGGACTCCGGCCCCGCTCAATGAACTACGAACGAAAGTTACAGCTAGGTATAACGCAGTTCAATAAAGAAACGAATCTTCAATGGCGGCGCTTATCATTCCCTCTCGCTTACACACGGCCGTACGGCATGCAAAAAAAATGGAAAAATAAAATCACTAAAATGTACTTATTTGATTTTCCCTATAATAGTTTTTATCATAAATTTACATTGACAATTTTATGCATTCGCGAAAGTAAATAGTGTTTTATTGGAATTTGACAAAATATGTTCTTTGGGAAAAGTTGTTCAGTTTTGTGGGCTCATTACAAATATTATGGGGATTTTGTTACATTCTGTATACTTAAATATGATAATTCATATAAATACACAAATACCATAACAAAAAAGTTTGTCAACAAACAATTTGAAATAATTAATAAAATAATTATCCATTTACGTTATTTTTATTTTCTTTTTTGCTGACCCTACCATACGTCAGTGTCAGCTTTGGCCGCCATTGAAGATTCGTTTCTTTAATGAAACGCAATATACAACCCGCTTGTGCCGGCACGAGCGCGGCCATGTTGCCGCCATAACACTCTGTACACATAACACACGGGACACGGGCGGCGAAAATCCCGAACCGACCATAAAAAAACTCCATATTGCACAAAAGGCCGCGCTCGTGCCGGTCGACGTTGAACTCATAAAAATATTTTGATAATCTATAAAGGAATCACGTATGCGCGGCTCGGGATTTTGCGCTCAACGAAAGTATGGAGACGTAGACTGGGGCTCCGTTTCGTTGAGCGCAAAGGCCCGGCGTCTCAGTCGCAATTCGAGATCAAAAACGTGCACACATGTGCCCCCCCCCCCTCCCCCCACACGGGGCCGGGTGAGACCCGCACGGGGCTAACAACGACACCGTTCACAACGACTAATTAAAAAAACTCGTTAAGTGACTAACAATGGCCTCGTACAAAACGCCCGGTCGCGTCCCGGTGTATAACGGCTTAAACGCGGTATTCAAAATGAGTAAATACTTCCAAAAACTACGTTCGGTCGGCGCGACGGCTTCTATCGGTAAGTTTGTACTTTGATCATTGAGTGTAAAGGAACTAACACTGGAGCGATCTCGATTCAATACAATGATATGAAAGTCAAATAGTCGTCTAAAATCGTCCGTGGGAGCCGTGGGCCCGCGACACCTGCCGGTACCGCGGAGATACCGCGCCGGTACCGTGCCTGTACCGCGCCGGTACCGTGCCTGTACCGCGCCAGTACCGTGCCTGTACCACGCCGGTATCGTGCTTGTACCGCGCCGGTATCGTGTTGGTACCGCGCCGGTATCGTGTCGGTACCGCGCCGGTACAGCTCCGGTACCGTGCCGGTATCGCGCCGGTCGCAGCGCGGACTCACGCGCAGCGCCAGGCTTGTACTGCTTGCGGGCGACTCCCTGAATCTGAAATTGAGAAGAAAATATTTTAGTATCTTATAAAATAATATTATGAAATAAATAAAAATGTATAAAAGTTTTATATTGATTCATAGGAATTGGAAATCGTCAGTCGCTTTTTAAATGTCGGGTCGGCAGAAATGTCGGCAGGTGTATAAGTGTCGGTTTTTGGACACAGATCAAAGGGCGCTTGCGGCAAGCGTTTACACGTTGGCGCGCGCTTAGTAGCCGCTGTGACCTCGCGACGAACGCACGTTCATCCAGTTTTGATAACAACATGAGGGGCTGGTCGAACGTCTAGAGTTTATTGTTTTTAACGCCCCGATACACACCTGCAGTGCGCCTGCGACATCACCAGCAGAACACGGAGAGCTCGCCGCCGTGCGCGCCGCCCACCGCGCGCCACGACCGCACGCCGCCGCCGCCGACCTTCAACTGACACAACCACACGTTAGCACGCGCTATTATCACTACGCTATAGAGGACTACCCTCCAAAATTTCAGATCGAAAATCGTACAATGCAGCTGAATGCGACTGCAAATACGGTCCAGTTAGTTTCCGAGTTTATTTAGTGCTAAACAAACCAACTAAATAAAAAATGTGTCTAATTACGTTTAAATATGTCAAGTTACGACAATTAGTTTCATAAGTTACCAATAGATGGCGACACTTTAGATTTGCATCGCACTAGCGAAATGTTTTAATGAATACGTATAAGAAATTTCATGTTGATTATCTGCCTTGTGGATCTTGTGTAACTTGTGTAATATTGTGTTAAAGTAAAAATAAAGTAATTTAAAGTGTTGAGTGTTTAAGTGAATCCCGCCAAAACGTCATTTTATACATGGTGCCGAAACAAAGGATGGACTTTGAAAGACAGAAAAATTTCCGATAAGTAGAACTTGTAAAAATTTCATATTTTATTATATAGACTTGGAAAAATATTTGGGATTTTATTCTAAGGACTTGTGAAAATTTGAGAATTTATTGTATGGACTTAGAAAATATTTGAGATTTTATTCTAAGGACTTTGAAAAATCTGATACTTTATTATATGGACTTAGAAAATATTTGAGATTTTATTCTAAGGACTTGGAAAAATTTGAGAATTTATTATATGGACTTTAAAATTTCTGGATTATTCTATAGACTTGGAAGATTATTGAGACTTTGATAATTTTAGAAGAAAAATTTATAAAACTAAATTATTAATATTTAAACTAAAATGGCTTCAAAATTAATTAAAAGTCAAGCGGATTTGTTACTTAGATTAGAAAAGGCACAACAAAATTTTAGGAAGAGTCCGAAAAGTAGAATCACTAAACAGTATTTGGAAACTAGAATAAAAAATTTGGAAGATTTTTATTTGGAATTTAAACGGAATCATACAGAGCTAATTCAAATAGTAACATCGGAACAAAGAGAATCATTGACATATTTTATGGAAGACGATTATGACAAGTTTGAAGAAATTTACATAGACCATATGACTGAACTAAAAGAAAAATTTGAAGAAGTGCCCAATAATCCGATATCAACATCAATTAATACGATGACAAGTGACGATGTAAAACTGCCAAGAATACATTTGCCAACATTTTCGGGCAAATACGAGGAGTGGCAGACATTCTATGATATGTTTTTGTCGCTAATTCATAATAACGAAAAATTATCACCGGTGCAAAAGATGCATTATTTAAAGAGTAGTGTCTTGGGAGAACCTGAGAATTTATTAAGAAATTTTGCTACTGTTGATAAAAACTACCAAGAGGCTTGGAACCAATTAACAAAACGATACAATAATAAAAGATATAATTTAAATGCTGTTCTTAAAAAGTTATTTGGACAAAAACAAATTAATAGTGAATCTGCACAAGCGATTAAGCAACTTCTGGACACAACTACATCAGTATTACAAGCGCTTAATAATATGGGAATACCAACAGCAACTTGGGATGCAATTGTAATTTATTTGGTGGTTTCAAAGCTCGATGTACAATCACATAAACTATGGGAGAATCAGATAAGCATGTCGTGTGCCGATGAATTACCAACTTGGTCACAGTTAGTGGATTTTTTAGAAGCAAGATTTCGGAGTTTAGAGATGGTAGATTCTGGAAAGCAACCTATAAGACATGAGACGTCACAAAAGAGGCAATTGGTTAAAAGTTCTTTTCACGGAGCTATCCTACAGAATAAGAAGACAGAGAATGTATGTTCAGTTTGTGGTGACAATCATTATATAAATGCATGCACACAGTTTAAGAAGCAAACAGTAGAAGAACGAAGAAATCACGTACAGAGTAAGGGCTTATGTTTTAATTGTTTGCAACCTACACATATTGTAAGTAAATGTCGACAATCAATTTGTTGCAAGAAATGCGGACGTAGACATAATACTATGTTGCATTTAGAGAAGACAGGATTCATTGAAAACACTCAAAGGACACAAGAAGAAAATGATGGGATTGAGAATAAAACTCCGTCTACGCTAGTAGAATCAAAGATTGTGGCAAATTTTGCCAAAAGAGAGCATAAAAGCTATCATGTTCTGCTAGCTACGACACTACTTAAGGCTCAGTCAAATAATGGTAACTTATTTATGGTACGAGCATTGTTGGACCAAGGCTCGCAAGCGTCTTTTGTAACTGAAGCAACTGTTCAGTTACTCGGTCTTAAACGTACATCTGTTAATAGTTTAGTATCAGGTCTGGGAGATGGTCAAATGCATATTAAACATGTAGTAACCCTATGTTTAAAATCGCGTCATAACTCAGAATTTTCTATTAATGTTAAGGCTTATGTATTAACTTCACTTACGTCTATGCTTCCATGTGTGAAATTAGATGCTCCTAAATGGCTCGAACTCGAGAATGTAGAATTAGCGGACCCAGGTTATGCAACACCAGGTAAGATTGATGATTTATTAGGGGCAGAAGTTTATGCTGAGATTTTATTAACAGGTATGATGAAACAACCCAAAGGAAATTTAATAGCACAGAATACGGTCTTTGGTTGGGTTTTATCGGGTAAGGTATCTGATTCACTTTCAGATAAATATAAGGCTAACAGTTTTCATTTACAGGTTAGAACTAACGATGATTTTTTGAAGCGTTTTTGGGAATTAGAAGCTGAACCAGATATGATTGTTAAGAAATTTACAAGAGAGGAACAATTGTGTGAAGAGCTATATGAAAAATCAACTGTAAGAAATCGAGATGGAAGGTATGTTGTTACATTGCCATTTAAAAATAAGGATCCTGAGTGCCAGTATGGAGAATCGATGGATATAGCTAAGAATAGATTATTCGCTTTAGAAAGAAGGCTTAAGAATAATTCTAAATTATATGAGGAATATAGACGAGTAATAGAAGAGTATTTAGTTCTTAATCATATGTCTTTAGTCGAAGAAGATGATTTAGATAATCCAACGGCTGTCTATCTTCCGCATCATGCTGTTGTACGGGAGGATAAAGATACGACAAAGGTTCGTGTAGTTTTTAATGCTTCTAGTAAGGGAACAAATAATGTGTCATTGAATGATGATCTTATGATTGGACCAAAAATCCAACAAGATCTCAGACATATATTAATGAGGTGGAGAACCCATCCCATTTGTATAGTGGCTGATCTTGTCAAAATGTACCGTCAAGTACGTATTAATCCAAGACAGACAAATTTTCAGAGAATTTTATGGAGAACTTTACCGGATCAACCAATTAAACATTTTAAATTGCTCACTCTAACATTTGGAACCGCGTGTGCACCATATCTTGCTGTTAAAACTTTACAACGTTTAGCAGAAGATGAGAAACTCAAATTTCCAGTAGCATCAGAAATTACTAAAAATGATTATTATATTGATGATCTAATGACAGGTTGTGATACATTACAAGAAGCTAAAATTATTTACAATGAAATGAACAAATTAATGAAATCTGGAGGATTTACACTTCAAAAATGGAGCTCTAATTGTAAGGAATTATTAAAATATATTGGAGAAGATAATAAAGAAAATGAAGAATCTATGCTAATTAAGGTTGATAATATGGTAAAAGTTTTAGGAATTTCATGGAATCGTAGTTCAGATAGATTTGTTTATACAATTAATTTACCGGAGATAAAATTTCCAGTCACGAAAAGACAAGTTTTATCTAATATTGCTCAAATGTTTGATCCAATGGGTTGGATTGCACCAGTAATCATTGTTGCTAAATTATTTATTCAAAAAATATGGAAGGCGCATTTAGATTGGGATGATGCATTACCGGAAGATTTGAACGAAATGTGGCTTAACATACGACAGCAATGCAAGGATATTCAACGGGTAGAAATACCACGGTGGATTTGTTGCACTAGTCAAAGTCATGTTGAACTTCATGTCTTTTCAGACGCATCAAGATCTGCTTATGCTGCTGCAGTTTTTATGAGAGTCATCAATCACGATGAATCCATACATGTCAGGTTAGTATCAGCTAAAACAAAAGTAGCACCTATAGAGAAGGAAGTTTCTATACCTCGTTTAGAGTTATGTGGAGCTGTGCTTGCTGCGAAACTTGTGAACGAAGTATCTCAAGTGATGAAGGTATGCAAAGATAACATTTACGGATGGACTGATTCTACAATCGTTTTAGCATGGTTGAAGGGCGGTGCAAGCAAATGGACAACATTTGTAAGTAATCGGGTATCAGAGATTTTAACTATTATGGATTATGATCAATGGGGTCATGTTTCAACCGAAGCCAATCCTTCTGATTGCGCATCTAGAGGTTTGACTCCAACAGAATTACTTTCTCATTCACTATGGTGGTACGGACCGGAATGGTTGAAGAACAGAAATATTGAAATGAAAAATACAGAGATAGTAGATACGAATGAAGAAAGAAGACAAGTATCGTTAATGGTTAAACAAGATAAATTTGAAGATTTTGAATGGTTAAAATTTTCTAATTTGACTAAAATGCTAAGGGTTATTTCTTATTGTCGAAGAATATTACTGAAGAAGGAAGAAAGAAAAATTTTGCCGAAGTTTGTAACAGTAAATGAAATGAATGAAACATTAGAGAAATGTATTAAACAGGTTCAAAGAATTGCGTTTGATGAAGAGATCAAGGATTTAGAGAGTAAAAAGGATATACCGAAGAGAAGTCCCCTTCGTACTCTTTGTCCCATTTTAGATCGAAATGGAATATTAAGAGTCGGTGGTCGGATTGATAAGGCTCACGCAAACCATAACACGAAGCACCCGATTATTATGCCAGCTAAGTCTCATCTTACCCAGTTGTTAATATCGGATGCTCACGAAAAAACTATGCACGGTGGACCGCAAATCATGATGAATTACATTCGGACAAAATATTGGATAGTTCGCTGTAGGGATCTAGTAAAACAACATTATAGGAAGTGCCTCACGTGCTTACGATATTCGAAAGCAGCGAGAGTGCAGTTAATGGGACAGCTTCCAGATACTAGACTGAAGCCTTGCAAGCCATTTACGGCAACTGGTGTTGATTATGCAGGCCCAGTCAATATTAAGTTTTCTCCAGGTCGAGGGGCAAAGTCTTATAAAGGCTACATTTGTCTTTTCGTCTGTATGGTCACAAGGGCTATACATATTGAGGCTGTAACAGATTTAACCGCTAAGGGATTTATCGCCGCTTTTAGACGCTTTACGTCTAGACGTGGACGTTGCCAGGATTTGTTCAGTGATAATGGCACAAACTTTGTTGGTGCGGACAAACATTTACGAGAAATGTTTGACTCTGCTAAATCTAATTTACCTAATGAAATTGCGGAACTTCTTACATTGGAATTTACGACGTGGCATTTTATACCGCCGCAATCACCTAATTTTGGAGGGATATGGGAGGCCGGAGTGCGTTGTGCTAAGAACCATTTGAAACGGGTCATAGGTGACAGCATTTTAACTTATGAGGAATTAGCTACAGTACTGTCACAGATTGAAGCATGTCTTAATTCTAGGCCAATTTCTGTTATAAGTAGTGAAGCAGATGACCCTCTCCCACTGACCCCAGGTCATTTTTTAATAGGTGAACCAGTTATAAATATAAGTGATCGTAATTATGATGATTGTAATATAAATAAATTAGAAAGATGGAATGTTATTCAAAAAATGGTAAATAATTTTTGGCGTAGATGGTCTAAAGAATATTTGGTTACTTTAAATCAGAGGTATAAATGGAATTCGAAATTAGAAGAACCTAATATAAATGATATTTGTATAATTAGAGATGATAACGTTCCACCTTCTAAATGGATTTTAGGAAAAATTGTAAACAAACATATTGGATCAGATAATATAACTCGCGTTGTAACAATTAAGTGTAAGAATGGATATTTAAAACGACCGTTGAGTAAAATTAGTGTTTTGCCTAAATAAAATGATTAGCTAATAGAATAGAATATCTTATAAAATTGTTAAACTTTAGAAGGTCAGTTGACTGAAGTGTCGGATGTATTTTGTTTGGTTACTAGTTTAACGCCACTACGTTGATGTATCACGGTGGGCGGTTACGTTTTGTTTAGTTATGTTTTGTTTTGTTTAGAGGTATATTTTAGTTGTTTTTTTGTTACGGACTAGTCCTTGGTGGGCGGAATGTCTAATTACGTTTAAATATGTCAAGTTACGACAATTAGTTTCATAAGTTACCAATAGATGGCGACACTTTAGATTTGCATCGCACTAGCGAAATGTTTTAATGAATACGTATAAGAAATTTCATGTTGATTATCTGCCTTGTGGATCTTGTGTAACTTGTGTAATATTGTGTTAAAGTAAAAATAAAGTAATTTAAAGTGTTGAGTGTTTAAGTGAATCCCGCCAAAACGTCATTTTATACAAAATGTATTATAATATAAGTGGATTCAACATCTAAAAAGTAAAAACTAAAGAGCTTAAAAGATAAACGAGAAAAATAAATTCTTTAGAAATTTAATTCCTCTTTCATTTACTTGTATGTATTTAAAAATGTTATGTAATACGACTTATGTACCTATTATTAAAATTACTACACTTCCATAATTACTCTGTCTTTACCCTCTAATCATGATGATCTCTAAAATTATCTCTTTAAACGATATATGCAAACAATTAATTAAATTAAATTTCCTTATGATAACAGAGACACAAAACTTATATGTATTTTGGGATATGTATCAATAGATAAAACCACTTGACTAGAAGGTGTGTATAAAGGTAATTTGCTATATACCAGATACCTTATCTGTCATCTAACAGTCAACTATAATCAGAATATATGTTATCTTCTATTATATACTGTGATAGACAGCTGTTTGTGGTATCTGTTAAGATAAACTTTATCAGTTAAACATATGACTTGTGATATCGGAAAATGTAATAAACTACAACTAATAACTATGTCTTTTAGAGCTGCAAATCTTAATCATATTATTATATTAATCATATTATATATTATGTTATGAATTTTTAGAACTTTACAACTTATATTTCAAATGAATGAATTA
Organism: Colias eurytheme; assembly: GCF_061535395.1. Classification (NCBI taxonomy): domain Eukaryota; kingdom Metazoa; phylum Arthropoda; class Insecta; order Lepidoptera; family Pieridae; genus Colias; species Colias eurytheme. Next base: position 11,558,088 of record NC_142983.1, read on the forward strand.
GTGTAATTAGTACATAATGTCAGATGTGTGATTTATGTTTTTTGAGCTGATTGAAAACTGAAAATTTATCATTCCATAAAACAATTCATATTTTGTACTCGAACAGACAACCAAAAAAACAATGAGATAGCTTTTTACATAATACATCAGAGTACGTATTTAGAAAGGATTAATTAACAGGAGTACGATAAAAGAGAAAGTGTACCTAAACATTATCGGTTTCTCACAAACTTTAATGCAAGATTAAATTAAATGGAGCTGCGTATCGTTCACGTAGTTTGATAATTTACATTTATTTATTATTTGAAACGAACTTATTATTTGAAACGAACTTAATAAGTGTAGAGTTAAACTATAATTTATTTTAAATTAAATGTTGCGTGAGCGTTTCCAGTAACTACTTTTAATTTACTACTTTGATACAACGATCCAAAACATGATTTAATTTAAATAACGTTAGAAGACGTTTAGACGTGCATCAGCAATTTCAATGGAACTTCAACGTCATTCAAGTAAGTCCTTTTTACTGGAATATCGGGAATCTACAGGTATCAAGAAGCCATCAAACGTCTCTGAGTGCAGCTTATTAAATGAGACAGGCAATCGATAGCAAATGCATTGCATCGTTACAAGCTTGTGTTCGGTGCGCGCGCATTTCCCATTGACAGCGGTTATGGCGGGAAACACTCATTGAGCGGGAAACCATTGTATCTATGGTTATTTATGATCGCCATGTTGGGTTTCAAGTGACGTCATAATATCTATTCGTAAATAGGTCTGTTTGAGTTAAGGATAGGTACTAGGGTGGCTATATTTATGCATCGCATGCATATGGGCTTTAATTAGTATTGAACTGTGTTGGGTCTTTACTTGTTTCTATTAATGACACGCCTTTTTATAAAAAACAAAAAATAAAATCTAATGGATACTAGCGATAAAGTTTATTCTTCCTTATTTTTATGCTTAAACACGCCTACGCCTGGGCTATGGAAAAAATAGTTTATTGTTTGTATTGTTATCTTTATAACAGAAATTTCAACTATTATAAATTAAACCATAGACAACTTTCTTCGTGATGATTTTAAAGCTGGCAACATTAATTCTACTTTGTCTATGTCACTGCATCATAAAAATAGGAAATAGAAAAGCGCAAGGTGCAGTGCAGTCGCGGTCACACGCCTTATCACTTATCGCGGGGTCACTGACCCGTATGCGGGTGTAGCAAATAAAACCAGCCCCTTTGTTCTTAAATATAATTTTTTCTTATCTTGAGATGTTTAATCACGCTATTTTTTGGTATAGAGTTAACTATTAATGTTCACGGAGCATTTTTTTGTGAAACATACTTACTTACAACATTTTAAATACATTTTTAAACATAATTATTAATTAGCAATTACCAACATGAAATAATAAAAAATAACGAGGAAACAAGAACTTGATTTTTAATAAAACTGAACTTATTAGCGTAAATCAAACATTGTAAAATAAATTTTTATTATGATACATCGGCTGGGTTCAATGAGTTCATATCTATAGCCATATATTCATGTCATACCTGTTTGCATGACATAACACCACGAAATAAAGCACAAATCTTTATTACGTTCAGGCGATAAGCATCTAAGCTCGCCTCAACTAAATCCAAGAATAAAGAATAATAAAGACTACAGCACGCGAAGTCATTAATAAATTAACGTATAAAAATGTGGCATTTACACACGCGGCATGCCGTGGGAATGTAAGCATATGCCCCTAATTATGCGATGTGAAACTTAATATGCCTAGCGAAATAGAACCTTATTTCACGGTAATATGATTTAAATAATGTTTTCTAATGGCCATCGAATGAACGCAATTTATATTTTACTAAATTGTTGTTTTGAATTATCCTCGCGTTGTAAATATTGTATGATAAATGAAAGTACTGTTAATTGGAAAAACGTGGAATAGTGTGGATAATAGATTATGCACAAGCCACTAACGCTAAGGAACTAAGAATTGTGAAAAATTATTATTGGTGGCATTATTATTCTATATGTAGGTAATTACTTATTTGGTTTTTGAAACCTTTCAATTTTAGGAAAATGAATTCCATACTTCATTATTCAGTGTAATTTACGATGATAAAAGTCCCATATATACACGTTTAAATTATCTATAAAATCTGTATTAAATTGTTATGTCATTACTTTTGATCCTGTGCATGAAAAATTACCCTGAAAGTAAAACTTTTTAAATTTCGTTAAAAATTTTTTAAATTTCTGCATGTGAGTGCGTGTGTGTGAGTGAGTGTGAGTGAGCACGCACGCGTTTGTGTGAGTGGGTGTGTTTATGAATTGTGTTTGTGTGAGTGGATGTGTGTGAGCGCCTGTGTGTGCGTGTGTACGTTTGTGCGAGTGGGTGTGTGTGTGTATATGAGTGCGTGTGTTTACGTGTTAGACATTAGTGCCACTGTGTATAAATACCTGTTGCATTTTATCAAAATCGAGCGCCGGGCGGTGCCTCCTGGGCGGCGGCAGCGGCAGCCGGCGGCGGCGCGGCGACGGCGGCGCGCGCCAGCACGCGTCCCCCGCGCCCCCCGCACCCCCCGCACTACCCGCCCCCGACCCCGCAGCACTAACCCCAGCTCCTGCTCTCCGGGGTTTCAATGCCTCTAGAGGTGGTGATGTGCGGAACCGCACTGGCGTCTCCACCTGGAAACGTATAGGTATAACTCTGTAATGGTCTTCGAAGGGTTGTAGAGATCGTGGCTCAGTAAGGGTATAAAAAAGAGAAGGAGAATGGAAAAACATCACAAAAAATCGCTTGTAAGTTTGAAGGGGGAAATTATGTTTGTTTGTGTGTGACGATGGTTTCGTTTACATTTGAAACAAACTGGTTACATTCACTGACTTATCGTCCCATTTACAGACTTTGGTTTAAGTAGAGTGCTGGTGCCTGGTACGGGTTCTTACTTCTCTTCTTCATAATATGCATTTAATTTTTTTGAAATGGGAAATAGTATACTTGTCTGTCCTATGAAGATATTATGTAAATTAAAAATTTTATGGAATTTATTCAAAATTTCCTGTTTAACTTGGAACTTTCATTGAAATTTAAGAATAGAATAATGTTCACATACTATTTACAATTGATGCACTGTTATTAACGTTAAAACAGTCTAACAGAATTAATTGAAAAAAATGGTAGTAAAATAAGATATAGAAAATATACCTCGCAAAATGATCGCGCAGAGCGTTGCAAGTGTTAGTCAGGCAATGTGTCGTTAGTTGTGGCGCACCTTAGTGTCGTCGTCGTCCGAGGAGGGCGCGCGCGCCGCCAGCTCGTCGTCGTAGGGCTCCGCCGGCCAGCGCCGCTTCTCCGGGGCCGCGCGCGCCGGCGACGAGGCGCCGCGCCGCCGCCCTTCGCCGCGCCCCTCTCCGCGCCCGTCGCCCCGCGCGGCGCCCGCCGCTGCACCCGTCGGCCCGCCGTTGATCACCTGTACCACCCTTCTGTCATTCATCCCGCTCGCCGGCCGACTCGTGCGGTCAGTTACACCAAACGCATGAGCTGATGGATTTAGTGAAGCGCATTCGCGATAAAAAGCGACGTTAATAGTGTACTTTGCTCGCAGCGAGCCGCCAGCGGAAGCTGCGGTAACGGGCCGCGCGACAAAAAACTGTCGCCCGGTGTAATGTCTCGGATCGAAACGAGTTCGCGGAGCGAGCGAGGGGACGGAAGAAAAGAAAAGCGGTAGTTAGAGCTCGGGCGACGTCTTCGCTGAATATTTCAGCATGTAATTGCACAAGTCGCAATTCTCGTCCATCAAAGCGTCGCGTCATTACACGGCTGAATTAATGACCGGAGTCGCCCGCCCCGCTACCGAGAAAAATGCGGCTCGACGTAACCGGCGAAAACTGCGGCCGGCCGCTCGTTCATTATGGATGCGAGTCGAAAAAACCACACGACAAGGGGCCGATCTAATGGAATAGCATAAATTACTAGCTCACGGTTATGGGCGCCTAACTGCCGATAAAGCCCCGATTCGATCACGTGTCGCAATATTATTATGACGTTTACGGCCTATTCGTACGCATTTTGGAGGCAATCGGAAGCGCTTTTATGGATCGCGTGTGCCATCTCTGCCGCGCTGATCGAGCGCGAACTTCTAACTTTCCTGACGACGTTTTATGGCCCATATTTAATAGAAGTCATTATAATAAGAACCTATATGAATATTAAAAGATGTTCTAAAACTGATACCGCTGATTCTAAATTCGAATAAAGAAGATAATAAATAGTATAGTCCAGAGAGTAGCAAATTCATGAAACACAATTTTATTTATTCGCAAGTTAAATTCTATAAAGCTACACTAAAAGAGGTATTTTTTAATCCTCAACTTCCATCCGTACAACTGAACTAAAGAAAAGTAAGTAAAACTTAAGTAATTCACAGCAAAGTTAGCTTGTACAGTTGCGGAGAGCGAGGCGCACGAAGTCTCCGAATTTCACGGTTCACTGGCTCACAAAGAGATCATCCGACTATACTAATCCCGCTGCAAATTTTAGTTACCTAAAAATTACCCATGCCTATCCGTCGCCGGCACAAATTGGAAGAGTTCTCGTTACAAAGCGTCTTTGATACTCCCGCGACGAGCGAGATATTGTAAACACGTAACCCGCACTCTCACCCGTTTAACTATCGCGCTAAAGAGATTAAATTATATATCATATCGTTAAGCGCTCCGATGAAAGCCTCTCGATGCTAAACCCCGATAAGAATGAGCTTAGATAAGGAAGCCAAAGAGGTTCACAAAAGCGACTACAAAGTCGCCACGAGAGGCGACGCCGTCAGCCCGCGCATTATCTCACACGATTTAATATGAAACCTATTCACCATTGTCCGTTTATTCCTTACAATTAAAGCGCAGACAAAAGAATTTCTAATTTTCCAACCGAGCGGAAGATAAACAAATGTTATGTAAGCAGCAGACGAAAAAAGGAAGACCTAACAAAACGTAGACTGTTTTGTCTCTTTCTATTAAAACGGGCAAAATAGCTTTAACTGGAGATGAGTACACAGTCATGAAAAGTGCCGTTTAGCATAATTGTGTCTACAATCTGCACGCTAACTGGAGGCGTAATGGCGCATCACGTGATGGAAATCGGATATAATATTAGCGCAGGAACGACACGTTCCGAATGTCGAGCGGTTCGAATACAATGTCTGCATATCAGTTACCGTAAGACAAAAGTTTAGGGGACGTAGACAGCTATTTTGTCGGTCGGAGCCTCTTAAAGGCACGTTACGAGTAACAAGTAACAATAGAGGAGGCGCCTACCCGCCGTGCGTACCCTGCACAACCCTGCGCCGCTGCGAGGGGAGTGCGGCTCCTCTGCGCTGGATCCACGTACTCGTAATCACACCCTGTACTACGCGAGCTCCGCTTTGATATTGCAAATTACTACCTTCCAGGCTTACACCGCTACAAAGTTGGAGCTTTAGCTTAGCGTCTTATGATATTTATAGTTGTGTGGTCTCGATTATCCGTGCTTCAGTTATATGGATGCATTTTGGAACGGTAATTACATCATTCGTTAGAACTGAGACACGAACAATTTAGTCAGATAAGTTACTAAATAAAAAATAATTAAATCTCGAACGTACGTTATTAAGAGATTTCAATGTACATACACATATTGAGGACAAAAATATAAAAGCAATAGGATGAAAGTAATTTGCTAGGGCCGAAATTTCTTTTTTCTCTATCAATTATCCCGATTCCGTTTATCTGAATGACCCTCCACATTAATTAGTCCGGATAATCGAGCCTCTTCTGTAAAAATCCAACGGTCGTGAGAAAATCGATTCGGATAGAAAAGGAAACGGTCGGATAAAAGTATTGAAACAATAGACTAGTCACTAGATAGAAGAGAAGTATTTTGATTGACTCGCGGGAGGCGTCAGGCGAACGGCGGTGGGCATGTATCTCGTCGTGGGAAAGATACATCGTCGGTTTTATTCAACTAATTTTTGCTACCCGCTGCACTACGGGGCGTTCACCCGCCCTGATATTTTAATCTTTTTGCGTAATATCATTAACAGAGCCGTTTTTGTTAAAAACTCGGCCGGCGCATTATACTAATCATATTAAAAGATCTCCTCTTAAAGTCGTCTTAACCAAATTATTCTTGGCGGAGTTTTAGATTATTTCAATTCTGATTAGAATAATTAGTTGGGATAAAATAATGTCATAATAGTTTTAAGGGATAATATTTTAAAATATTATAATCGAAAATGAAGTGAATTACTGAAAATTTACTAGAAAAGATTAAGTAAGTACATAGATGGTTACATAAATCTTCTTTGTAGTGACTGCAATCTCAACGGGTGATGTAATGATGTTGTTATCGTATCATTCACTGATTCCAACGAACCTTTTAAGAAGCTTGGTAAAATGGCATTTTTAGCTGATTTACTTAAATGGTTAGAAATATGTAAAGTAAGATTGACCTTTAAACTATCACAGACAAATGCCCGATATCTATTGCAGATGGCATACGACATTAGGGTTATTAAGCTCTTTAAGCTTGTTAAGCTCAGGACCTCTGGACATTTCCGCATATCCAACTAACAATTAGTTCCAACTACATTCCGAGACCACACACAACTGATAGGGAAATAGCGTTATCCCTTCCGAGTTTCAGAAAAGCGTAGTTTCAAGTGTCTGCATAATAGTTCCCTTGACGTGGGGCGTTGCGATTGCTGTGACAGCAGGGTAGGGGGTCCAGGGGGGATGGGGTTTAATTTAGTTGCGGTGTGTCGTTGAGAATTAATGTGCCATGTGAGAGGCGGACAGTTGTCAAGGTATAACCAACTTAGCGCGGGAATTAGATAGCCGGAGATGAAACTTCGTTAGCTGATAGCGATTTTTCGTGTGGACTGTTCATAGTTTTGTGATCTAACGTTTGTTGGAGCTTTTACGGTTCAAGGCTTACAATGTGTGCAAATGGCTTGCGGTTTGTGAGATTTAAGACCCTATGTTCGTTTGATTGGATACATGTATCTGCTACACAATGAAATCGTTTGATAGGATTGTAGGCACATTGTAACTAAACCACAGGGAACAAATGGAACACTCCAGGAAGATATTATATTAGGAACCTTAAATTGACGTGATACTTCGAACATTGATCTGTGTTCACGCACACAGTTTCAGTACATATGTACATGTTAAAATTACAAACTTACTTTCAAATAAAGACAAAGATATTTTGAAACTAATTTCTCAAAAGGAAGTTCCAAACTAAACCAGTCTGTTTGAAGACTTCTTCACATTATTACTTGTGGGTTTCTCAATGTAATTTTGCATGGCACTTAAGAGATAAGTTAGCTCAAAGAAATACTTAAGCAAAGGTCGTATTGTCTTAGATTACGTAACAGTCTCGTGTGATGCGACTTGCGAGAGCCAATGTGTTGAAAGCTCTTCAAGCGCTTAGTCGACATCAAAGAACGCACATGTGAGCTTTGAGCTCAAACGTATTAGAAGCTTCACGCATAATAAAAATCTAGTCGGAGCTTATCAATGCTAGTAAATGAATCCTAGATTTTAGATTCACTTGAGAATCTAAAGATAACGATTAACATTGAGTGGACGCCAATTAGTTTTTAATTAAGCTATCTCCTTTTATCAAGAAATATTAGGATTCACAGATCTGGGGACCGTATAATTAGCGCAACGGTATTTCTAGTAATTACCTTTTTAATTCACATTTATAGTCTTCTTTAATTCCTCTAGTTTTACTCCAATTAAACAGAATCTAACGCAATTTACTTCCAAGAAGAACCAAATTAATACCTACGTCTACTTGTATAAGGTAACTCTACACCCATCGTAACCATATCAATCTAATCCTGTCTTGAGTTTCTCAGCGCACAAACACTATTTCTATTACTGGATTACGGATACTATTTCTTTACATAAACGTGTAGAAAATATAAAAATCTCACATTTATCACCATAATATGATAACATATCTAGAGCACAGATACTAACCGAGAATTAAAGAATCAAAATAAATTGCGAGAGCTGGTTGACTAGCCGATCATTAAAATCTTTGGGATATGGCTACGAACCAAACGGTCAAGATCAGAAGAAACGCCTACCCGCTTTTTAATAAGAGGCGACGTCAGGACAAATCCAATAGTATTCTAAATAACCAACAACACACTATTCATTCTACATACACAAGATAAATATCAATTAGCCGTGCGCCTGCGACCGATTAAATTAATGATATTTATTAATCACGCCAGAGCTGCGCGTGAGCACAACGCTGATCCGACGCTCAAGGTTTCTGTCAATGTTAAGGTTACTATCGAGTTGCCGAGTAAACATCGCGATTTATGTTTTTTATAATATCTTTCGTCTACGTACGTGTGGAAATAAATGAAATGTGTAAGTAATTTTTTTTTTCATAATGATTTTTTTAGCGAGAGCTGGTTGTTCCAATTGATATTATTCGTAACAATATCATCCATACAGAGCACTGTGCAATGTGCATCCCTAAGCATTTTTTCATTCAGGAAATATTCTAAGATTAGTTTTTGTATTTTCAAATATAGTTAATCACGGATTTCCAACTACATTGAAGAGACCTAGCACTACTACCTTAAACTTTTCATTAGAATCGTCTTGTTTTACTGACACGTACGATTTTCTCTGGTTCGTCCAATTGTTATTCCTACACTGTCTTCTACATACGCTCATTTGCCTTCAACTTTAGCAAATTGCGGTGAGAATGCTACTTGTGTTTATTTTAAGCCTATTACGTTATCATTTGTTAATGATCTGTATTTCATTAAATACCTACATGGATCGACTCTATTTAATTCTTATTAGTATAGAATAGAAGTATAATACGTCCACCCTCGCTCAGTATTTACCTCTTTTATATATATTTACACCGTATCGACATACTATTTAGATTTGAATTAAGTAATTAAAAAACGTTCTCTTCCCACGTCTTATTTTATTGTGTAAAAATTCAATAAATCCTACCTAGGTCGTCAATTATTATTTCGCTCGCACCGCATTATTTCTTCCTACCGTCATTACTCATTTATCTTATGAATGTTCAAACTATCTACTTCATTCAAAACATCCGTGCAACACACAATGATCAAAAGCATCTCCATATAACTCCTGCTATAATATTATCATTTTTAACTGACTCCTGCTATACCTCTAATTCCTCCTCAGAAGAGTGGTGGTCGTATAGCTGGTCGGGCTCCGGGGCGGGGGGTCGCGGCGTCGGCGCGCAGGCACACGCTTCGCCGCTCATACCTGTCAACAAATGTAGTTGGTTACTATTTGGAAACAAACGAAATATAGTACTTGATAATAACATTGTTATAGCAATTACAAGGCATAGTAAAATTGTTGCATAAGACGTGGTTTACAAAGATGTTATTAATTATAAACAACATTTTGTTTTAGAATGCGCACAATGTCTAAGAATTAATTATGTTACGGACACTTATGTTTACTGTAGCTCTATTAAGCTCTTAACACTTTCCTTTCTAAGTGATTTTTCTTATGGTCTATCTTTCTGAGTCCACTGCTGTAAACTTTCGTGACATAATGTCATAAAGGTATAGTTTACAGCCACTATAACAACTATAAGAAGAGGAATAACAACTATCAAAGAAAAAGGTTGCAATAATGACAAATATTGCTGTTAATCGCAGACAAAGTAACGTGAGTCAGCTAGTACATACATAATACTGTAACTAATAGAGCCACACGATATCTGGTGCACAATCAGTTAGCAATACAAGAACAGGGTCCACGAGTCAAGTATTCAGTATTCCATTGTACACCATTATGGTAAGGGCTACTAAATTATAGCCACTGTTCTATAGGGAACTAGTGTGTGATAGAATATACGTTTTGCTTACGGCATTGTCTATAGTCTTAGTCTATAGATTTGTAAATTAAAACGTTTAGAATTTTTGCATTCAAATATTTGATATCATCTAGATAATTTATGGAATCTAGTTTATTTATTCTATCTTTGATTCTTCATTAGTTTAAATCAATATGTCTAACGTTACCTAGTCGAGCTTACGGCGTATAAATAAACCGCATTATCTAAAAGCTTCTTACAAAAATACCAACATCCATTAAATATGCAATTCAGCACATTAAAACATGCAAGATCCCGTAATGAAGATATAAAAACTGCACGTAAATACGGCTTGGGCCTAGCAACAAAGGAGCCAAGTACGAATTTAGTCTGGAGGGGGGTGGGGGGAGCCGCCCGGCGGGGGGAGGGGGTGTACTTGAACTTCGCAGACCGCGCGGCGCTTCGCTACGCGTTGGAAATGTTATCTGTATTAGAGATTTTCTTTTTGCTTTTTTTTTAATTTTTACGGTAATCAATCACTTTTTATTAGTGTAGAAAAATTTGCGATTAATAATGATACAGATTATTCAAACAATATACAATATACATACATTTAAGACCGACGATCCAATATGAGGGGATTGTCTTCGAGATAACTTTTTCCACGACAAATACGGACGTCTCGAATCTCGATATATCAAAGATTCTTTAAAAAAATCAAAATAACACCATAATCCCTGGTGCCACCACACATATAGATACATTTAATATCACTTGTCCAGCTTGTATTAATTCATTTGAATATAAGACGTCATATTACAGAAACCCTAATAAATCTGAAGCAAGGACCTACTGTCTGGAAAGATATAAAATACTTATGCAATAAATTTTATTGCCTTGTATTATGTGCATTTAAGTCATAATGTTATTTGGCTGGAAATTGCTTTAAATGTATCAACTCACGCCATAAGTCAAAGCCATGATCGTTCACTTGGCACCGACTGCTAAAAACTACTGAATCATAAGTTAAGTGAAACGCCACATCCATCCAGACGGCAATAAAAATAAGTCATTCACACTTATTGTAAATTACATAACACATTATAATAGCGTAAGTTTCTATAACGTTTTTAGAAATGAATCTCTTCATATTTGGATGATATAATTTCTTGAGAAAAAGAGTAGTGATAAAACCCCGGTGCGAGAGCTAAAGAAATTGAAATTTGTACACATCTCGTCACTCGACACCTCTTCCAAACATAGCAAAATTAAATCATTGTTATTGTACCTTAATCTATAATTCAAAGAAAATCCATTAATATTTTTTTAGCCAATTATACGAGTAAAAATAAGTAAATTTCGTGTCTTATCCTCATTGTAATCTTTTCTGATCCCTAAATAAGGCCAATTTACAAGCAAAATTTATTGAAAATGAGGAATGAAAAATGAATTATTAAAGTAAAATTTTTAAAATCTTGTATATTGTAAGTAGTCGGTATTGCGAATATTCTATGAAATTAGAACTTAATAATTAGATAAACTTTATGAAAGCCACAAAACTCGCAGAATCTCTAAAACCCTATCCAAAAAAATACAGGGCATATTTATTGAAAAACAAACTAGACGAAAATTGTTAAATTGAGAAGAAATTTCGTTCATGAGCAAATAAAATAAATCAAGCATATTCAAAAGCTTTTTAAATAAGTGGAGTGAAACAATGTCTAAAAATTCTGACCAGATTCCGATATAAATACCATGAAAAATCGTTAGTTTAGAGATTATTTTTAAAGGGTTGCTGGAGCTGTTACCAACGGAGCGTTTAAATATATACCTACGTTATATTTTGGAGCTAAATTTCCAATATTTTGGTTGCTATGGAACGAACGATCTGCCAAATGAGAGTTTCGACTTTGGAGCATTTTATGATGTTTTACTTTTGATAAGTATTACAAATATCTACTAGAACGAAAAACAAAACAAAGATTATGACGGAATAGTTATACAGATCCATTCCGCCTTCTTTGCTCTGCTGCACAGATTGAAATATGCTGATATAACTGACAAATGGAAATCAAATCTCACTTCCAAGTATCAAAATACCAACCAGACCAACAGATAGATCAGGAGCACTATAATTATAACTTCAAATTTCAGAGCTTTCAATTATTACACATAGTATGATGGGTAATTTAGATCCCAAACCTTTACCTGCGATTTATTCAGACTAATCAGTGGTCAAAGCCCGCAATTTAATTCCAAAGTACACAATTTAAAAGTTTCCCAAAGCTAAAAACTTCGGGGCTGAATAATCACGTCCCAATCAAGTGTCCTCCCAAATAAATTAGATCGGTTTATCTCTGACCGGGCCCCGCAAAAACTGCGCCAATATGTCTTTTGTCTATGTGGTTGGATTTGGACACAACTTCGAACATGTACTGTCTATTACTATATCATATTATGTAGGTACTCGTATTTATAAGATTCTGAAGTTATAGAACATTTATTAGCGATATTTGCATGAATAATGTATCCGATGTGATCAATATTTTGTTCTGATCATGTTGTATACCCGAGATGGAAATCATCATAACTATTCGAGATTAGAAAGGTTAGGATTACTGTCTAAGTAGACAAGTATAGTACTTATTAAAAATTAAATTTAAAACACGATAATATATTCACTAAAGTGTAATATGAGATGACTTATTCTTATTCCAAGTGTTTCCAATGACTGCCATACAAAGAATTGAACATGTCTGAACTTGTCAAGACATGAATAATTGTTGAGTTAAGTGGATTTAATTGATAGGATATGATACGTAAAGGTTATAAGTTGAAAAAAGCCGTTAATTATACATGTAGGTTAAACTTTCTATCGATATTCTGTAATGAAGAAAAATTCGTTATACCTAGATATTATTATAGATCTTATTCGTAATTTTAAGGTAGGGTAGGTGTAATATTTCGTTTTATTAGATCTTATAGTCACACTAGAAGTAGAACTTGTATAGGGATATGTATTATGGGAAAATTTTACGGAGGCTAATTTTGAATTTTGGAGTTCGACTTCAAAGTTCGACCATAAAAAATAATGAGAATTTGTTTTAAACGACGCTATTAAAATGTGTAACTGTATATTCAGTAATTAATTCACAAAATCACCTTAGTGTCAACAGCAAACATTTTGAACAGTTAAATTCGATTTTGGTGAGAGGAACATACGTGAATTATTGAACAACTTGACGCACAATTTGCTATTATCTTTCCACGTGTGTTCCGTACTTGTAGCCTTGATTCATTGGGATAGGGTTCAGTTTCGTGTGGGGGGTGAAGTGGTATTGTTATCACGGAGTCGAAGATCAAGATTCAGTGGTTGACGGGAACGAGTCACGAAACGAACGCTACAGTGACCACGTGTTGCGGGAATTGTAGACTTTTTCATTTAAAACCTTTAGAGTTTAGACTTTTACATACCTATTACTAAAATGAATGAAATCACTAAAGGAACTGCTTACTGCATATTTGTAGAATGAAGTATGAATAATTCATTGTCATCAAATTTATAAAAGTTGATGACAATGACATAATTAATCTTACCTGGTCAGTGGTCACTGATGGTCTTGCAGTTTTGAAAATGAGCTGCATAAGCTTCGTGCTGAAGAGACTATTAATATTTAACTAGTTTATGGTTATGACAAAAATGTTGTATAATTTTAATTCAGTCAAAGTTATCTCCAAACGGCGTACGTACGTAATTAAAAACATTTAAGCAGAATTATAATAATATGATTGACAGTTCTTAAAATACCATCCATCATTATCATACACGGCAAAAAAAACATTTGACAACAGAAAAAATACTAACAACAAAATGTTGGTTACAATAATGCAAATGTATACAGTGCGCACCGACGTGATCGCTGCGCGTGGGCAGACTTGATCGCACGCACACACACACATGTACACAGTACACACACGCGTACGCGGTCGATTGTGATTGTTTAACTTATACTTTGATCTGAGACTTTGATATAAGTTGGATAATCTTGTATAGTTTATGGATATCCATTTTATCTGCGAAATGCATAGCTAAATAGACAAACAGAATTAAAAATAATAAGATGCTCCGAATTTTGAGAAAACGAAAACAACATACTTACCTACTTGTGGAAATTTACATCAATGACTAAATTTTGTGTTGATTTACAAACTCAAAATATTATGCAATGGAAAAATGTTTGCAGGAATATAAAAGATGTTGCAAGACGCATTCAAACTAAAATATTTCCGTGGATAAAGCATATTTATTGAGCACTCAAAATCCAGTTTAAAATTTTAAATAATTTGAATCCTTATTATCACTATAATGCCTATTTTATTCAAATAGAAACATAATTATTAAATAAACATTATAATCCAAAGAATGATCTCAACACGAGCCAAATCACGGAATCTTTTGTAATTTAAAACGTTTTTTATATTGTTATAATGATATAATTTAATGTAAACAATGCTGAGGAAAATATGCAAATGAACGTATACATGTTACACACACATGCACACACGATCAGCCACGCACACACACGCGGTATGTCGTAACATGACTCCAAGGTTAACATAATATTCTTATATAGTACATAATATCACTTTTGACAGGCTTGATTCAATAAACGTGTTTTTACCGATGGCGAAAAAAGGTATTTTGTATTCGGCGAATTATAGGAAGTTTTTTTTTTCTTAAACTAAAAAAAATTACGGTGTAAAATGCGCATACGTATGCATATGCAATTATGCAGTAGATATTATATACCTTTATAGTTCATATTATATGATCAAACGAACTTCAGAGTGAAGTTCGATCATTATTATATGAATCGCTTCATTCGAAGATATTATTTACTATGTAGTTCCCTTTTTCAATGCTAGCAACCACGCACGCCTTTAGATTTTTTTTTTTTTTTTTTTAATTGAGGGTATTACGACCTGACAAGTATTTGCTCGCTTTGAACGATATTCATTATTTTTAGAGTCTGTAATCTTACAAAACTGGGTTAGGGTGTGGTGGGTGTTAATATCTTCGAATGAAGCGATTCATATAATAATGATCGAACTTCACTCTGAAGTTCGTTTGATCATATATTATATTTCATCGCTTCATTCTTCAGATATTATTTACTATGTAGATGTTAAGAGATAAAAGTTTTGTAAGAACCATTTTGGGTGCAAGTTTAGAATAAAACGTAAACATCAATATTATTAATTTTGTTTTATAAACTAACGAAAATATAATTAAATACTATTTCTGTAAAATCGATTATGCAAATTCGTTCTAATTAAATACATTAAGTTTATGCAAAGGTTTTGAAATATTTTGTCCAACCAGCAGTTTTACGTATATTATACACCACTAGCAGAGGCAGCAGAAGTTGAAGCGTGTTTTGTGCTATGTGAATTAAATATTGAAATGTTGACACTACTTTTCGATAACACATTTTTGATACAACAACTTATTGTTTGAGTTGTGGCAGGTTTATTCGGTTTTGTAAAAGTAAGTAATAATCTATTTTCGTCATCCTTCCTAAAATGTTTTGTGACATAGATATAATCAGACAGTGCAGTAGTGGGGCAAATACTTATATTTTGTTTGAAATATGGAAGTATAAGAAAAGGTTGATCTCTACCTGGAGCCGAAGTTTTTACGAGGTCTGTAATGAAAAATTTAGCTTAGTGAAGCTAGATTATAATAACAGGCAGTGGCCTGAGAAATAAATATTATTAGTATTTATAAGAGATAACGTCTGCACTCGCTGTGCTGTACACAGCGCTAATAAAATTACTAATTTTTTTTTATTTTTTTTTATTCAATTGTTCCAAATTTACGTTTCTATTAGGAAACCAGCTTGAGATATGGTTCAAAACTAATTGTGGGTCCCAAGAATAATTGTATTTAGGCATTCATCTGACCCGATATTATTTCCTAATATTAAAGATAGGCAGACGTGTGAGTTTAAAGTACCATACGAAGCCCCTTTGTTAAACTCTTCTGTTATAAATGATATGACAGCCGCTACTGTACTCTCAAAATTGGAAATATTCCAATTTAGACAGAACTGCCACCATAATTGATATGTTACGTTATATCATGGACTTATATTGCTTCTTAGTGTTACTCGAAAGCGATGCCAACATAAGTTTGATAGCTTCCGATGAGATGTATCTCCGTAGGAAGGCTTCACGGAGAGCCTCGCTGCAGCCAGCGTTAGATGTGAGTGCAGTGGGCGCGACAGGCGACTGGGATGAGAATGCGTTAGATACGTATCTGTTTTCAAATATATAATGTTTGATGAAATTAGCTCTCTGACGATAGGGAACCATGGCTGCGAAGGCCACCACGGAAGAACTTGTATCCCACACGCTTCATCATTAACTATTTTTTTTTTTTTGTAAACATCTCAAAATAAAAGTAAATGGGGAAATGCGTAAAATTTATATTATTCTAATTTATGGTGAAAGTGTCGACACATGACGCATCAGGGTCGAGATGCCACGACACTTACTTTCTGCATTCAGCATTGTACCTAATGCTCTTCCAAATTTTTTGATATGTTTCATTGCATAAACTCTATTCGATATCCGGATTTATTCTTCTTGGCTCTGTGTCAGTGTCGACGTTATCTTTACTATTAATATAAGACGCGAACCACCATATTATGTTTCGATGCTCGCATCATTGCCACAGTTACTTTGTTAGTTTGTTAAGGTGGAGAAATTGTATGCCACCTATTTTATTTATGTTACTAACTGCAGTTTTGTTATCAATTCGTAATAATATTGCACAATTAGAATAGGTGTTTGCGAATGTTTTTTAAAGTTAAAAAGGCAGCTCTAAATAATTTATGAGATAGATTTTTTCACATTCTTTCCATAAACCATGCACTCGTTTATTATTGCAAAAGTCACCCCAACCTGTCCTTGAGGCATTTTGAAAAATCTCTAATGTAAATTTTGGAGATTTCATAAAATTTGTTTTATATTTATGTTGTGACCACCAATTTAATTCACCCAGAATATAACTTGATAACTGCACTTTGGAATCATAATTATTGTTTAAATGTTGATTTAAAAATAAATATTTTTGACGTTCTAATATCTTAGTATAAAGACACTAACGACACGAATTCTCGGCTTGTGCAAATAGGTAATTTTGAAAATTTATTAATTAAATGTGCAATGTTATTACGTTTATCATCAGGCAAAGAAAGTTAGGTTACATGAATTTAAGGAATTTACATTTTTGACTTGGAACCAATGAAGTTATTTCAATATTGATTACAAAGCCTAGACAAGATAATAGTTTTATTGTCTTTTAAATTATTAAGGCATTCTGTATAATTTTTACCTGTCCATAAAATATCGTCGAGGTAAATGACAGGCTTAAAACCTCGGCTTAAGAATGCTATAACTTCCTTCATTAATTTAGTAAACACTCTTAGCGCAATAGAAAGACCATGGGGCATAGCTTTTTAAACTCTTTAAGTTACGCTATTACCTTTGTTATTTATGAAAAATTTGCGAAATACCGGCTCAATTGGCATTAAAAGGTAAGCTTCTTTAAGGTCTATTGTAGCCCATGAAACCATTTTAAGGGAATAAGTTTCGACGCCGTCCCATTTTTAAAGTGACATTTTTGATCTAAATTTATTGAGATTAAGTATGAATTTTTTACCGCCGTTTGATTTATGTGCTAAAAATATATTTGGGATATATTTGCCCTTTACTGGGTTACAAACATGAATATCTCCCAAGTCTATAAGGTTATTTATTGCCACAGGCATGTCAGCTTTATATTGCCCCGACCAAAATTAAGTACGCACTGAATTTTGAAAAACTTCATTAAAAAAATGGTAAATCCACACCGTCTTTAACCCATTTAAGAACGGTTGTATTATAAGTAATTTTACGCCAACAATCGTAAAATAACGTAAATCTTTATTGTTATTTTGGTGCACAATCTTAGCTCGAGCTGGACATCTTTGGCTACGAAGAGGGGATTGGTCTTTGTATGTCCCTCTTGTAACCTCCTCGCCCCCCCCCCCCTGTTTGAAAGCGAGAAGGTGTCTGCCAGTTTCCCTGGAAACTATTGCGAGATGTGTGTGCTGTATGGGCATGTGAACTAGAAGGTTTTGGTGTAATAACCTTCGAAGCTTTTATTTTATCCGATAAATTGTCTCCAAACAATGTATTATCCTTTTCAGAATGATCGACAACTTGCAAAAAAGTTTTGACTAGACAAGGCCTAATAAACTTTTTTCTTGATTCCGTTTGTCGATGATGGAGGTCCGAGAATATGCGACATATACACTTATAAACTTATTGGCCTCCATCTTATATTTCTTACTACGCAAGTTCTTACTACGTAAAAAGGGGGTTATTATTAACGTCTGTTATAACGACCCCAAATTATTGCCAATGCAAATTAGCCATTTTCTTATCCCAGAATTTACCGGATTCAGGGGTAGCAGCCTGAATCTCCGAAATTTACGTAGGAGCCTGGAGTAATACGCAATTTTCGGGAATCTAATAAGTTTTTAGAAAACTTTCTTAAGGATCGGCAACCATATTTTGGCGAGACTTTCGTGAATTTTTTCACCATATTCTGGGATCACATCATTAGCTTCGCCCAATGCTGCTAAGATATCCGGTTCTAAGTCGACAGGCTCCGATTGAGGGGCCGTGGTATCAACCGTTACTGGTTCATTTGCTTGAAGCGCAGCTGGATCCGTCGTATTGTACATAATTCCCGGCAAAGAATTTGTCGGTGGATCAGTTTCTAGGATATCTGGATCCGGTAACAAAAATTTTGTTATCGAGGGTACTTATAAAATTATGATTTAGGGTTATTTTATTTTTTAACATAAGTTGATATTCAACTAACAAACCATCGTGCTATTATCTCGAATAGCCTCCTGGTAAGCTGGTAATTATTAAACAAATAATTACTAATTATATATATGTACCAATAAAGATTTATAATTTTCCAATAAAAATACCATTGTGATATCATCGCGGATATCCTCCCGGCTTTTATTTTTATTTTTTAATCTATTAAAAATTTTCGATTTTAACCTTCGTGATGCTATCTCGAGCATCCTCCCGGTATAAATATGTATATCAATACATTAATGAATGATATTTAAGTATGTACTCGAAAGTAAAGAATTACATAACCTTTGTGATGCCATCGCGGACATCCTCCCGGTATAAATTGAGTAATATGTAAATATTATTTCACTTCTAGAAGTCATGAACTATTAAGTTACCTTTGTGATGCTATCTCGAACATCCTCCCGGTATAAATAGGTATGTATTTCAATACATTAATAATACTTAAGTATGTATGTACTCTAAAGTAAAAAATTACATAACCTTTGTGATGCCATCGCGGACATCCTCCCGGCATAAGTTGAGTAATAATATGTAAATATTATTTCACTTTTAGAAATCATGAGCTATTAAATTACCTTTGTGATGCCATCTCGGACAACCTCCCGGTATAAACGAAAAATATTTGAATATTTTTCAACGCTTCGATTTCGTAAGTTATAAGAAACTTTCATTCGTCGTATTACAGATCGAAATAAAGACACTTTAATCCATCAGTCCTCGGAATCACAGACACAATAGAAAATCTATTGTGTCGCGCCCCGATCGGGCCTTACGGTGGTCAATGGGTTAAAACTCCAAAGTACTTACTTGTGTCGTCTTCGGATTCCGAAGATGATATGATAGGTTTTATGTTTCTTCAACTTCCTAATCTTCATACTATAATCAATTTTCTCCTTCTAATTTCTCTTCAACATGACGAAACTTGCACTTATTTGAGACGTCCGTATGTTGCGGCGCACGAAAAAGGAATGAATATCGTTCAAAGCGAGCAAATACTTGTCAGGTCGTAATACCCTCAATTAAAAAAAAAAAAAAAAAAATCTAAAGGCGTGCGTGGTTGCTAGCATTGAAAAAGGGAACTACATAGTAAATAATATCTGAAGAATGAAGCGATGAAATATAAATATAGTTAATATTTATAAACATCGTAAATAATCCTATTACCAACAATATTTATAAACAAACACATTATCAAATGTTGACTCGAATAAAAGTGGTTAGTGGGTTACTTGTATGTCTTTTCCTTCCGGCGATTGTCGGCTCAATTACCATATTAATTAAATTTAAATTTCAAAATATTCTCTTTGGTGAATCTTTTAGCATATTTTTTGTTACATACAACCGTATACCAAATATTATAAAATTAAAAAGAACATCTTTTATATTTTAACTAACAAGACATAGGTACTTAACTACTTACTATAGTCCGTTCGCGTTAAGAAAATAGTGAGTCATCAGTGCAACTACAGGATGAGGGTGTATTCACAGTGGAGAAAAAGTACAAACATTTTTTTAAACATTAAATTATTATTAATGGAAAAAAAATGTCTTAAAATTACTTAAATCACTATTCAGTATCGCTAGATTCTTCAGTTACATTTATTATGAAAGAATTTTGTTCTGCGTGTTCCATCAAATCACACAATTTAAAGTACTTATAAACATTGTAAATTATGCGTCTCTCTCCGCTATGGATTATTGATGCACTTTTATTCTTTCGAATTGGTGAAGTATTCATTTTCAAAATTTATTGTTGAACGAGTCACGCAAAATACACAACCGTTTTGTTCGAAGGGCATATTTCAACTGGTCACTGTGAACTCGACTTTCTAATTTGGGGCGTGGCCAGGCCGGCGGACAACGATGACTCACTATTTTCTTAACGCGAACGGACTATAATGAAAACTAACACAGGCTACGTCAAAGTGTAAAAACAAAAATTAAATCTTGTAAAAATTAAACATAAGACTATAGAAAATAAATCTGAAATCATTAAAAGTTATAATGAACCAGAAAAAAATACTTATTTAGGCAGTAGATATTTTTAATAAAGATTTTATAACCGCGATTTCTGTTCCACGGAATGTAAGTGACATCGGAAAAAGTTTAGTAATTTATAAACTAGTTAGAAATTCTGTATAATTATATAAAATCAGAGAATTGTTGGAAGGCAAAAACTTACGTCGATAATAGAGTGGTCATGATTGATGTTTCATTGCTGTAATTATTTGTGAATTAGGTTTTTGTCCTGTCCTGATGTTAGGTTAGGTATATTATAGAAAATGATGGATCAATTATTAGTATGTTGTTGAATTTTAGGATCAGATATCGGATTAATGCCACCGTCCAAATATTATAACAAATCGGAAATTAAGATGATTAATGATAATCAATTTATCAAAACTGTTGTCATTTGTTAGGTTCCAATAAAAAAACATGTTAATTTAATGTTTTGTAAAAAACAGTATATTTTGCAATATTTACAACCACTAAAACTAGTAATACATGAGTAATCAATTAAATATTTTATAGGAAAAACATTAATTAAGTAATTAAATATAAGGTGCGTGCCGCGCACTCATTAGGAAACATAAATTATAGGCAACATTGTGCACCTAACATAGTTTCCAAATACAATAAATAACCATTAACCTTACATTATTACAAACAATTAACCCGTCTTTGTATTTTGTTTGAAAGTTTTAAGTGGAAAAATTATACCTAATCCTATTTTATAACATTGATGTGAAAGTGTGGACACCTTGGTGGACATATACCTACAAGCATGGACGTATAAAAAAAGACGGACGGTATATCGCCTAAATATTGAGTGAAGCCTAGTAATGGCGGCGAAACATCCATGCGTGTGTGCCATGTTGCCATGGCAACAGCTGTCCTGATGACAATGGCGGCTGTATTTTTTTCTATAAATTTTGCCGTAATAATTTTGTCATTAAAACATAAAAGTAATAACTTGCTTCCCTGTGGAATGTAATCCCTTGTGTTTTGTTATTTAAAATTGTACTGTTGCGACACCATTTAACCACGCAAGACGGCATTTTAAATATTTTTTGTGAAACAGTGACGCAGTTAATCAGTCGGTAGTTCACGACGTAATGGCGGCCGACTAGCTTACTATGGTGAGAGTGTGTGCGTGTTTATTGTCTTTACGCGATCGCTAGCTTACTATGGTGGCTTCACGTTGTTTGTTCGTAATACGGCGTCCGTCTTTTTTTATACGTCCATGCCTACAAGGTTATTAATTTTCAGGAAGACTTTTTATGTAGGTATGCTTAATACATACGTTTCCAGTAATAAAAAGATCTGCCTTTTTGATCTTAGATAATTGTGCATTTATCAGTGGTTACAAAAAATGTATGAATAAAAACCGGCCAAGTGCGAGTCGGGCTCGCGCACAAAGGGTTCCGTAGCAGCAAATATAATAAAAATTACAGTTAAATCAACCTATCTCAAAAACTATAAGAGATACTTTGATCAAACCAAAAATCGTTGAAAGAGTTAATTAGCATGCATCACCTCTATTTTTTTTAGAATTTTATACCCCGTAGTTATAAAAATAGAGGGGGGGGGACATACTTTTTACGACTTTGAGAGCTGATATCTCAAAAACCGTTCACTTTAAGAAAAATGTTTTTTAGAAAACTTTATATCATTTTAAAAGACCTTTCCATTGATACCCCACACGGGTATGTACATCGAAAAAAAAAATTTCATCCCTCAGTTACATGTATGGGGGGCCCCACCCCCAATTCTTTTTTTTACTATTTAGTGTCATATTTTTGTAGCGGTTCATACAACACATATTCCCATCAAATTTCATCACTGTAGTACTTATAGTTTCCGAGTAAATCGGCTGTGACAGACGGACAGACGGACAGACGGACAGACGGACATGACGAAACTATAAGGGTTCCGTTTTTGCCATTTTGGCTACGGAACCCTAAAAAATGCCACGTAACCGGTTTACATTATTTCACACTTACAGTTTTACAGCGTTAAAATTTAACATTTAGCATAAAATTACATCTAGAGGGCCTCTCCAGTCAACATTTGAGTAATAATTACAATTTTCAACATTTTGCCAAGCCGTGTAATATTATATTTTATTCGTTTGGTAAAAAATAAGTTTACACCTCTAGATTTTTATAATTTGTCAGATTGCTTCCGCCCGCGGCTTCGTTCGTAAGCGTTGGTACGTATCATATGCATGAGTGAACTTTATGAATTTTACTGTACATTTGTAAAATGATGAAAAAAATATCTGGATTCTTTTAATTTCCACTTGTGAAGCGCCATGCTTGATCAAAAACTGATATTTCAATAAGTTGTGTTTGAAGGTGTAAACCTTTAAAAATTTAAAATTTCATCGAGGCTTGCGTAATAATATATAGAATACTAATAAAATTATTGAAAAAAAAAAGGAATCAAACGCTAGACGACTCACAATATACAGTTACACCCAATCGAATGGCTTCAACATAAATAATACCTACTATCTACAAAATGAAACCAGTTTCAGCATGTTTTAAAATATTTATTATCTCATTAATGTGATATTTAAGCTTAACTGGACTTTTATGTAAATGTATAAAAAATCTGCGCGTGACTCACGTGACGATTTCATTACTTTCTTGTCTGAAAACGAGCTTTGGAGCAAAACTGCGATGTTGTTTTAAATAAAAGAAAAAAATGTGCCGAATAAAACGTCATCTTTTCGAAATTAATTGACTTTTTTTACAAAACAAATTTTTTGTAACTAAAAGAATTACTTACCTAAACAACAAATATATTTGTTTGTTTTTCCTATGGAGTTCACACACATACTTCCCAATCAAGACTAGAGTTTGAATCAGATAGGTAGGTAGCAGTTTGTATTGAGTCTCTGTGGACAGAGATAAAAAATGTCTTGTCAAAATTTCTAGTAAATATACGTACATATTATTATTCATGTAAATATTACAAACACTTATACAGCCACCATGTAAAAAATTCATTAAAATGAAAAAAGTCTGTCAAAAAGTTAAGCTCTAAAATCTAAATGAAGTGACGCGTCCACCGGTTTAGCCGATATCTGGTTTGACTTATTTGATAAAGTGATCTTGATATTTGACACGCAACAACAAAAAAAAAGAGATTCAATCACTTAGCCAAATACTTATACGTACAATCCCTAATTGAATATAACATGTAGATTGAAGGTAGATGGAAGGTATGAGAAGTTAAAGCTCAAAATAATATTAATTAAAATTGTAAGTCTTAAACTTCTTTTCTGTTGGAATGTTGGATGATGTAGCAGCTACCACGCAATCCCACCCGAAAATTAAAAAAAAAATGGGAAAAAATTAGCACAATAAGCTAGGATGCACCCCCTGATCATCATAACAGCACATGTCATCAACAAACCTCAAACACTAGACTTCTGGGCGCATACATAATTGCGAGCCGCCGTTCGCCTTGGCCGCCCGAGCAAGGCCAAGGCCGTTCAAACCGCGCCCCCCCTCCTCCTCCCGCGCGCCCCTCACCCCCGCGACACACCCCCCCGCACGCCCGCGCTGTATGCGCACGCGATTTTTTGCGTAGTGATGTAATCTGAAATTTGGCGAGAGTAGCATGGCGGCCGGCACGAATCGAACGCTATTCATTTACTAGTAACATCTTTAAAACATGCTAGGGTACACATTCTAAATACGAAATGGTCCCTTCAAATAATTTGAATACCGAGTGAAATCAAAGTTTATCCTTTGCAGAATAATTAGTAATTACACGTTAAGGGAGATGAGATTTTAGAGTTGTACTAAAGCCCTAAAAGAAACATCAACCGAATACCGCAGACGTCTATAATGCTCGAGTTGTTTTTCTCTCTCGAACAATACAAAGCCGAGACTGTCAGCAGACTCAAGATTGTAAGGGTCCTGATTGTAAAGCGGCTGCCGAGCAGACGCTGGACCGCAATGCTCACGGCGAAACCGCAGACTCGGAGGAATTACGCGAACAATTACACCGGAATGCACAACTATCGGCGCTATTTATTACAAACAAACAGATTAATAACTTCTTGACGGGCTGCGTCAGAGCACTCGGCGCTTTCGATTGCCAAATCCTGAAGAGCCACAAATTGCTTTGTTTGCGTATTGTTTGAATTTGTTTGGGTAAACAGATTCTAATAACAGTGGCACGGAAATTTTCGAAGCGCATAAATTAAGTTAACATTACTGAGTACGCTCACGCTTATCACGTTTGCTCTTAATCAGTGGAAAGCTTAGGTAGATATGATATAGTACATGGATATGATTTTATATACATACATATATTGCCATATATTGATTATTTTATCAGAAATATTAATAGATTCACGCTGCATTATTTTACATGGATCAAATCTTATCAATGTTCATTTCAAACATGATTTACTTTTTAATAATAATATGCCAATCGTTTCTCATGAATGATTTTGATGAAATTATACCAAATTCTACAAAAAATAGAGAAAATTAACAATCCCGCAGATAAAAGGTATGCCAAAACATTAAGTGCAGATGAGCTGATGAGCATCAAAATCTGTATTGGAATCTATTTTCCTCTCCGCTTGATATTAACCTTAATTCATTGACGACAGCATTGGCCAGCGGTCGCTATTTCCGTATCAATGGTGGCACTGGCCGCATCCCCAGCTCTCCCCAGTGCCCACATCGCCGGCTACTTCCTAGCCACTCTGCCAAATAATTTTAAGTAATTGGACGGTGCCAAAAGGAACACTTTGTATAAAGGAAACATAACGACGCAGCGGCCAAATGAATTTGTGTGCAGTCCCGACTCCCAACGTTCGTAGAGTATTTTTAGTAAACGCACCGGAAGATAAAAATAAATAGTACGATACGACTACGCTGTTTATTGCTGGAGCGTATGGCCGGAAAATTTCGTGTGAAAACTTGGAATGTCGGTAAATGTTCTGCGGGATTCTACTTAGGCTTAATGCTTTAACATTTAAACAAGTCAGAATTACACGTGGAGCTTTTAAATTTTATTCGTGTTTATTATCCTTAATCTAACTTTTATAGAATGTTTCAATATTGAATGTAAGTTTTGCTTACAACTTGCTTGTTCATTAGGTGCTAAGAATTGTCATATTATGGTCAATATACAGGTCAGTAAAATGTGTAAATTCTTTCTTAGCGTATCCTATCAAAAGACGTGAACTAAAAAAATCGGGTAATCTATAAATATCTCAATCGAAAAGTGTAAAACGCCCACCGAGCCGCGTACTACGCTACTACGGTGGCGAGCAGAGTGGCGGCGGCTGCCAAAACCAATACTTTCGTCTTGCCCATTATTTTTATATCACTTGTTACGTCGACCTGATTGAGATGTCTTCGGAGATTGTTTAACGTCTTACGTATTCATTTAACAGAATATTCATATTGCTTTATATTCTTCTTGGTCTTAATCTCAATGAAAAAAATGTCATGTTCAAAGATCATTAAAAATAAATTGTTAAATTGAGCAAAGAGGTAAATCCGTAGAGGCATGAAGAAATCACAGACGTGTGTGTGCAAAAATATTCCATCTACTATATTTATCAACTCGTGGTCATGATAATAATTGAACGTGATTATACCATTGCAAATTATATCACTGAACGTGATTTTACCAACGAAGAGGTATTTTTGTGACTGCCACGAATACTAATGCACATGATGTAGGAAGGAATTTAAATACAAAATTAAACGTATCATTTTATCAAGCGTCAAAAAATATAAAAGAAATTGACTCACTGATATCTGTGACGTCGTTCCACTTCATGATGACGTCGGCGCAATATTCACCTGAAATTAAAATAATTACTATTATTAAAGTTATATACGGAATACAGTTTTGTATTAACAGAATAAATTTTAATGAGCAAAATATTTAGCAAAATTTTATTTTTTTTATCATTGCTATTTAGTTCTAAATAATAAATTTTATCGTTAAAATATCACACATTGGGTTCAGACAGAATGTTAAAACCCGAAAATATTTATAGACAAGTCCATCTAGTTCACTTTAGAATGTTTACATCTACCCACAGCCCCGCCCACGCGGTCAGGCAAATGTTTGGACTACTGTGGTTTGGACATTCTGAATAAGGTATACAACTTTTGAACCTTTAATGGGACTGGTTTTCTTGCTAACGTTTCCTTTATCAACGATGTCAATATTTGATTGGTTCGGGCGAAGTTAGACTAAGTTTTAAAAAAATTCAGGATAGAACCAACTGGAAGTATATTTTAGTTTTGATTGAATTTATTTTTGCGATTAGTTTCAAGTTTGTTTAGATGAAGTTGTGAAAAAAGAATTGTATCGGAAATAGGTTTTTTTCTAGTACCTAATTATAATTATTGGCTAGTGTTAATGGGCGGTGGTGATCACTTAACATCAGGTGGCCGAACTGCACCTTTTTAATAATAATAACTTTATTGACATAAATAAATAGGTACAGCTTAAATATGAATCCATAGGCTCCTGAATTAGTTAAATACTGTGTCTCAGGAGCCAGTGGCTTCTCCCATTAAATTCTTAACAGTATACCTACCTTATACAAAAGAAAATTTTAAAAATTACAAGTAAAGGTGGAAAGCGCTTTAATGTTTGTGTGTGTATGTGTAAGTGAGTGTGAGTGTGTGTCAGTGTGAGTGTGAGTATGTGTGTGTGTGTGTGTGTTTGCGTGTAAGATGTGCTTTTATGTGTGAAGTATATCAATATAATATTTATTTATTATTTTATTTCCTTTCTTTAAGCACGCTTAAATTATAGATCCTAGCAAGGTTTCAATTTCGTCGTAGTCAAACTTCTCTAGCCACGTAAGTATACATTTTTTTATTTTATGATTATTTAATTTTTTAATTTTAATTTCCTTATTAATTTTATTGTATAGTCGAGGTGCAACTACTTTATAGTGTTTCTGTGCGAATTTTGATTTTGTTATAGGAAACGGACACCGATCGACACGTTTGTTACTTTCCGGTAAGTGTGGAACATCATTTTTATGGTAGCGACGTAAGATTTCAAAAATGAACAGCTTTCTTATACTCAGTACATTGGCTTTTTTATATACATCGGTTGTTGGGTGACTACGTGGAAGTTTTAGACAAACTTTGAGTAATGCTCTCTGAGCACGCTCTACTAATATAAGGAGGGATTTGGATGCATTACCCCAAGCACATATACAATATCTTATAATACATTCGCACAAAGCTTTATAAGTAGATATCACTAGATTTTGTTCTGCCACAGATTTTAAATTATTAAAGATATAAATTAGCTGACGTATTCTTGAAGTAAGTTTTGAAATATGTGAGGTCCAATTCAATTTATCATCAAACTCAACACCTAGGTATTTAATTGTATTAACCCGCGAGAGTGTGGAACAATTGCAGGGGGCCACATAATTACTACGGTTACATGGAAAGGTATGTATTTTAATAATCATGTCTTGACTTGCGGCACCTTTAGATGTCATACTGTAGCACATGTATTTAGTTTTACTAGTATTTATTGACAGCAGACTATTTTCGAGCCAACAGGTCACTACAGAAAGACATTTTTCAGCAAGCTCTGCCACAGTTCTCCAAGACTTTTCATGAACTAGTAAAACAGTGTCATCAGCAAACATAAGAAGATCCAGTCCAGGTAAGGTGATATCACATAGTTCGTTGATATAAACAAGAAAAAGGATAGGTCCCAAAGTACTACCTTGCGGGACGCCATATGTGCATTCTAGACAGTCACTTTCATGGCCCTCTACCTTTACAGACTGCCTTCTACCCAATAAGTAGTCAGAGAACCAATCAAGCGTGATTCCCCTTATGCCTACATTCTCCAGCTTTTTCAGAAGGATGGGAATGGATACTGTGTCGAATGCCTTTTGCAGATCGAGAAAAACTCCTAAACACTTGTACCCATTGTCTAGGTAATGAACAATTTTTGAACTCAGTGACAGGACTGCATCTTCAGTTGAAGTTCGTTCTCTAAAGCCAAACTGGTTGACGCTGAGAATATTGTTGCTCTCCAGAAACCTCATTAATCTTTTTTTCACAAGTTTCTCTAGGACTTTAGATAGTGTTGAAATTAAAGAAATGGGTCTATAATTTGTTGGATTGGTTTTATCACCACTTTTTTAAATTGGGCTA
This sequence comes from Colias eurytheme, assembly GCF_061535395.1. NCBI lineage: Eukaryota > Metazoa > Arthropoda > Insecta > Lepidoptera > Pieridae > Colias > Colias eurytheme. The sequence goes on from NC_142983.1 coordinate 11,587,115, forward strand.
ACAATGGCTCTTTTAAAGGCTGATGGAAACACTCCAGTTTCCAGACTTAAATTGCACAAAAAACAAAAGGGTTCGGCTAGAAAATTTACAAATTTTATAAGTATATTAGCGGGAATATTATCCCAGCCAGGAGCGCTATGGGGTTTTAGGCTGAGAATAACATTTCTCACTTCAACTGGGTCAGTGGGGAGAAGCGACATGGAATTGAGTGGTGAATTTGATTTTTTACAGTGGGCAGAGAGTTCATATTGTGTCGTGTTTAATTTTTGCAGAGTAAGATTTGCCAGCGAGCTACCAACGGAGGTAAAATATGCGTTAACATTGTTCAATGACCCGATCGGGTTGTTATCTGTTCGTAGAAGTTCTCTAGAAGGATCTTTTCGTTTTGACAAATTGCAGACATCTTTAATTATTTGCCATGTTTTTTTAATATTTCCTTTACTTTTGAGAAGTTGATCCTTATAATATTCCCTTTTAAGTGATTTTATAATACTATTGCAGACATTTCTATATTTAATATACCTATCTCTAAGATTTATATTATCTGGTGCCTTTTTAACCTTCATGTGTAATTTGTTCCTCTTCCTTATCGACCTAACTACGCCTACAGTAATCCAAGGTTTCAAAGGTTTTAGCTTCCTGTTTACTATTTTTGTTTGGGTATGTTGAATTATAAAGGACGAGAGTTTTTGTATCATCAAATCAGCAGCAACATTTGCATCACTAATTTCATATAACTCCTGCCATGTTTCCTTCGATAATGATTTTTCCATACCAATAAAATCCATTGTTGTTTTATGGTACGTTTTGTTTTCTGCAAAGCATCTTTTAATATTTACTCCAGAAATACATAGCAGAATAGGTGAATGGTCTGTCAAAATTTGTTCAAAGACAAGTGTTTTCCAGACATTTTGGCATTTAATCATGAAGTGATCGAGACATGATGTCAATCTTGTTGGTACATTAATTCCTTGAATTAGGCCATGCATGGCTAACAGATTCAGATACGTTTGAGTTGCTGTAGCCAAAGTACTAGACAATGTATCAATATTAATATCGCCTGTAAATATAATATTTTTAGAAGTGATAGTTTTTAAAGTAGTATCAAGAGATTCCAGGAATTTTGATGTATTTCTAAATGACGGAGGTCGATATGAACATATTATAGTATAGTCGGGCACAATATTAACAACTAAACAGTTTCCCTCCGAAAATAAGGGTTCGTACAACATTCAAAAATATAAGAAAAACTTAAAACTAGTCACTTAGACTTAAGGTTCTCTATATCATCCTCATTATTAATCTTTATGAGAGGTGTACCTTCAGCTCTCCTTAAGTAAATCTTTCCTCGAGACGTCCAACAGTATCTATATCCATAATTTTTTGCATATTCTCTAGCCATGTAAAATACTTTCTTAGTTTTAAAAGTCAAACTTTCCGACACAAAAATAGGCTTAACGGGTCCTTCCATTTTTAAATTCGAAGTACTGTATTTACTTGCTGCATATTTCTTGTTGTATGTTTTGACAGAACTTATTATCCTATCCCTGAGTGGAACGCTCGAGAACTCTACAACAATAGGTTGATTTACATCCTTTTTATTATTTGTATTTATGCGATATATATCACGAATATCAGTCTCTTGTACGGGCACGTTCAGTGAACTGCCCATTTTATATATAATGCCAATCAGATCTGCTTTCGATTCTACGGCTTTTTTGGGCACGTTACGTATTTCGATACTTGAACTACGGATATGACGTTCCAGTTGTTCCAGACGACCTTCCAAAGCCTGTATATATTTTCGATCTGAGGCTTTCTCCTGTTCTAGAACTCCAATTTTAGAAATCAGCTCATCATACTTTACCGATAGAAATTCAATTGAAGCGGATATTTCTTTATTTTGCTCCGTATGGCTATTGATTCCAGATTTAATTTCTTTCATGAGAGCCGTAAATTTTTGCTCCTGCTCGTTTTTTAGAATAGAAAACATTTCAATTATTTCTGACCGAGAGATCTCATCCTCCGTATCTCTTTTGCGTTTTCGCATAGTAATATTTGGATCACTGGCCGTCTGATCTCTTGATATCATTGGTGCCGACAGCTTACAAGTAGTCGTACTTAAATTGGAGTCAGACTTACAGTGTGTGAGAGTCTGCGCAGAAAGAGAAATTGTCGAGGTTTTTGGAGGGCTATGTCTCAAAGGCATCCTTTGCTTTTTATGTGCTTTTTATATATCCAACAGTCAGTCAGTCACACGGAGTGAAATTTTATCATAAAAAAAAAATTAAAACGAAAACAAATAATTCAATCCGTAGTATCCGGCAAGTAGAATTGTATAGGTGTTCATTCACTAATCAACCTGAACGTATGACGTCTTTTTTGCGTTGGTATGCGTTGATATGACTAGTCGTCAACGGCCACTGAGTACCAGGCGAGCATAAATCACAAGCGATGTATCTTGCGTCTTGTTTAAATGTGTGCGTACTCACCCATACCACACAGCCGTGTTCGAATGATTCAACTTTACAATGCACTCTTCACTATTTATGCGATCCTAATATTTAACTTTTATTAAAAATAATTTATATTTAAAATACTGCTTAACAAACAAATGCGGTTCAAACATAATACGTCTGCTTAGTGCAGCGGTCCAAGGGAGAAGGAAGGTCTTTGCTTGCTTGACATAAAAAAAAATCGGTACAATCATTTTGACGAATCGAATAATAAAGTCAATTACTCCATTTTTAACAGGCATTAGTATTTAGGGACCATTCCCAGATAAAGTAAAATATTATTCATTGTTTTGGACTGTAGGCTGTGCGTTATTTAAACAATGAGTATGCTAAGCTTAATAATATGATGAATGATTAAATATTTTGATAAGTAAGATAAAGTGAAATATAGAAGCAGTTTACGAGAAACTTAAAATATCTAATATTAAAACTTAAAAACTGTTTTAATCAAGTAGAAATAAAACACGAACTTAATTTTAGTATACACTAGCGACCCGCCCCGGCTTCGCACGGGTGCAATGCTGATACTAAATAAACTATTAACTACAGGAAAACTGTGAACGTTGTATATAAAAACATAGCAGCCCGCTCCGTCTTCGCACACGGGTATAAAATAGGTATATAGCCGGGCGGCCGGCCGGTACCGCCGCAAATGCTACGTCCCGCAATTTTTAAATCTGTAATATCTTCGAAAATATTCACTTAAATCATACGGTGTAAAGGCCCATATAGATCTATATTAAACTAGCGGTCCGCCCCGGCTTCGCCCGTGGTACATATTTACGTTTTCTCTACATAAAAACCATCCTCGTACTTCAAGGAATATAATAAAAAAAGAATTATCGAAATCGGTTCAGCCGTTCTTGAGTTATGCGCTTACCAACACATTTTGCGATTCATTTTTATATATAAGAAGATGAACAATGTATTGAAGGTATTTAATTGGTTAGGGATTAATGCTGTATTGGTTAAAATCGGATCGAAAATTAGCCATTATTTGTCGTAAAAAGTAAATGACAAAAAAAAGTTATTGTGGGTTATCCATAAGAGATAGACATATACCATCGCGGACTTTTCTATAGACCTTTTCAATGTGTATAATACTTAGTACATTATTTTGATAAAACTCGTAGGGTTCAGCCTGCGTTTGCAATGTAAGCGGAAATAATGTAATTTTTTACGACATCACATTAGAAACCTCAAAAATAACAGTACTTCTCCACTATTTAATGGATGTTATTATACATATAAACCTTCCTCTTGAAACACTCTATCTATTAATTTTATTATTGGATCGAGTTGAAACTATAAAGTATTTGGGAGTCATATTGGATGACCGACTTACCTGGGGCCCACACATAACTGAAGTCTCCACTAGATCTAGAAAATTGATGCATGTTTTTAAAAATCTAAGGGAAGTGGCCAGCCCTGATATACTCACTTTAACATATAAATCTTTATGTGAGAGTATCATAACCTACTGCTTGACCATCTGGGGCAGTGCACCTAAATGTAACCTTATACAATAGGCATGACGACAGTATCCATAAATGATCGTATTAGTGTTTTTAAGGGAAAATGTATAATAGATAAATTACATATAGTGACTTAGAAATCTTAAAAACATTAAGATTAATGAGATTATCAATAAAATAAAACATTGAAATACTGCAGTTGGCCATTTTGACTAAAACACGCGTGACGTCAAGCTTAAGTAAACAACTCAAATCAGATGTTTTTTGTTGTTATGAATATGTTGAGAATACGCATTTTTATTTATTTTCTATTGTTTCACGTATGATTTATCGACTCAGAATAGAAATATAATTGCGAATTCACGAATACATGGTTCGGGGTTCTCCGCGCCAACTTTATACAATCATTTCTTATTATTTTCTCGCTTAAAATAATTACTAACACATTTTTGAGCATTATTTTTATGTGGATTCACACTGTAATACTGCACAACACTTATAAACTTTGAAATTCGTTTCTATAACACATATTAAATAAATATTTTTTTAATTTTCTTCGCAATGCGTACAAATAATTACGTATTTACCAAAATGTGACGTCACTCCTACGCCATGACACCTGCGAGCTGTTTTGGCACAGATAATAAATATTTTTTGGAAAATGGCTTTTATCTTCGTTAAATTTAAGTATATTACCGAAATATAGGGTTTTTCTTGTATAGTAAACGTATACACACATTATGGAAGAGGATTTCAAAATCTTTCGTCATGCCTATTGGAACGTTCACAACGCGCCATACTTAAGGTTATGTATCGTCTACCGTTCAGGCACCCTACAACTGATCTATATCAACAGTGTAATGTACTAACAGTGAGAAAAATGTTTTTATATCGCTGCCTTTGCAAATTTCATCGATACAATGTACCGACACTTTCACAGTGTGACAAACGATTGGAGCGGGTTCCTGTTCCAACGTTTAATACTGCTTTCGGTAGTAGATGTTTGGATTTCTTTTCTCCAAAGATATATAATAGCTTATTTGGTAATAACGTAAAAATAGTTAAAAAATATACAAATCATAAATTTAAAAAAAATCTATTAATTATTCTTAAGCAGTTAGATTACGAAGCCACAGAGAACTTATTACGTTCATATATTTAAAAGAAATTATTATTCTATTACACACACATACACACACACACACACACACACACACACACAAACATACATGCATGCAATCTCTTTTTTTTGTTTAAATTGTAAAATTATTTAAGTTGAAAAAGGCAACCAATATACTAAGATTGTGAGGGGATTCTAAAGCCTGTAACACAGTTTTGAACTAACACAGGCTTTAATTTCCCCAAATTTTTAACTGTATTATTTTGAAACTTTTTCAATAAAGATTTTTTCTATTTTCTATTTTTTTTCTATTAAAAAAAACCGCATCAAAATCCGTTGCGTAGTTTCAAAGATTTAAGCGTACAAAGGGACATAGGGACATAGGGACAGGGAAAGCGACTTTGTTTTATACTATGTACTTATGTAGTGATATATAAAATATTTTTAAAACAAATAATGCTATTCTATGTAATCATTTCATTTTATTAATAAAACGAAATGATAAGTATCATCATCTAATAAGGAACGTCGCAGATTTATTAATCCATTTTTTAATAATATAACATATCTAGACATTAAAGGAAAATGAATTTTCCTCGCAACATGGCTTGATGACGCCATTTTGTATTTTCTCGACGCAATTTTTTTAAATGTAGCTAATAAAATGTAACACAATGAGCACATCGCGGCCTTGAGTAAAACGTTATTATACATAGGTATATTTATACATATTATATATTTTGTACCTACGACTATATTTTCCTATAAATAACCAGTGGCCATTAAATGACTTTACCCTTGTGTTGTTGCGGTAGGTCGTCACGTCTGCACTATTTTCCTCTATTTCTACGATTCTATGATATTTTGTTGTGTGCGATTTTATTGTCGCCGGAAAGTCGTGACTGCGATTTTTTTGACGCATCTAAGTATACTTTTGAATGGGTGTTGGTATATACTAATTATTTGCATGTTAGAAATTACGGGACCTTTTATAACGTTTCCTATGACGCGGACGTTCATCAACTACTAAGTAATTTTTGCGGGTGTTTTTGGTATTTTTTTATTATTATTTATGATAGAGATATAAATTAGGACGTAAAATGATATGTATCTAGTCCTCCTAAATGTCGCGATTCAGTCGCTACATTATAAACTGCTTATTTTTAATGTACCAATCAAAACGAGCTTACATGATTCGAAAAAATAGTCAAGGCCGTGGAAATTTACAAAGAGAAATAAAAACTATCAGTTTATCAGATTATTGTGATACATAAGATTATTCTATCGGCGTTATCTCTAACACTGTTACAATACTGATAAACTGAAAATAGTTAATAGTTTTATCGCATCTCCACTTATAAGCATATAGTGATAGTGTAAAGTTATCTTTGTATCAGAAATCAGAAGATCAAAATGGATTGATATAGAATGAATAATTACTTTCGATAATATAAAAAAACCGTTACACGAATCAAGATTATTTTTCTAAGAAGTGTCCGTGTGTATGTGAGATGATCAATGATCATGTTATAGGTATACTAGCGGTCCGCCCCGGCTTCGCCCGTGGTACATATGAAAAATAGATGTTGGCCGATTCTCAGACTTACCCGATATGCACAGAAAATTTCATGAGAATCGGTCCACCCGTTTCGGAGGAGTATGCAGACTAACATTGTGACACGAGAATTTTATATATAAGATAAGATTTTAACCTTCTATGAGGGACAAATACGATATTTTTCTAATATACTAACAGACAGTTGACATATTAAAGAAAGTTACTTATATTAGGGCCGATTTTTCAATCGCCAGATAAACAGTCTAATAACTACCCCTCGAATAGATTTATTCAATTATTTATCTAACTCATTACAGCTCGCCTATTTTTCAATCGTGATTTATTTGATGAATAACTATCTGACCAAATATTTCCATATTGGCAGCACTGCTCTCGGAGTGGCGAAACAAACATATTAAATTAGTCAGGTTAGAGCGGGATAGAGTCAAATCTTGCAATTTGTCAACAACCGTCATTATGACTCACGTCAGGAGTGCACTTGTCTTCTATGATTGTTGATTGTTGTTTTGATTCGAGTAAAGAGTTTGGTTAAATTTTTGTTTCAATTTATATATTTTACGATGGAAACGACATACTTAAAGGCAGCGTTCGGCAAATTTTCAATGGCATGGTCATCAGTACTATCAAAAACATCAATTTCAATATGATTTTAATTGATAATAATTATATAGAAAGAGGTTTAATTGTTAATAATTCTACGCTCTATGTTATGACATACGAAAATATCTCAAATTTGACGCGTCAGTTGTCAACTCAAACGCCTAACAGTCGAATAGCGCGCTATCTGGCCGTTGGAGCGGCAAATAGATTTATTCCTCAAATAACGTAGTTATTCGATAGATAAGTCCTATTCGTCTATTGAAAAATTGAATATTTTGTTAACTGAAGAATAAAGTCTATCTAGCTGTTTATCTGGGCATTGAAAAATCGGCCCTTAATAATATTAATTATGATCAACAGCCCCGGATCTAAGGGGGAGGGGGGGGAACCGAAATATCGTATACTTACCTAAGTGAAGCCCCTTTTCCTACAATCTCATAGGTTTTTATCAAGTAATCGAATCTTATGATAGTTATAAAGTTTGAAAAAAAAAATTGTATTTCCTTATGCCTAGTTAGTTACTTTATGAACACATGATTTATTTGAACGCGTGCGTATTGTGCGTGATCTTTCTGACAGGGAAATCCCTGTCATAGTTATCTGTTTTTTCTCAAATACTGAAGGGACACTATCAAGTTTTTATCCGGGACTGATTATCAAGGTATTATCGAAACAATGTGTCTTAAAAATTAGTAGGTACATAATTAGTTTTAATACAATTACATACTTTTTAATTACTTACATAATTTTTCATTATTTTTTTTATAATTAAAGACGAATAACAATATTATACTAGTTAATATAATAGTTAATACTTATCAATCGATATCACATAAAAATAACTCGTTTACAGTGCCAGAGGTTGGAACTTGGACACAATACAATAGGTTTTGAAGCGTGTTTTTGACTTATCTATGAATGTTTACAAACGAAAAACGTGCATGTTTACGTTCATCTTATCAGTCGTCAGTTTTACAATTTTTTTGTATGTTTGAACTAGATGGCGTTGTGTGAGATACGAGAAAATTACGCGAATCTGTCTGTATGTTGGGCTGTGGGCATCAGCATCACCGCTGAACTGATTTCGATAAATTTTATGTTTACCTAAAATCAAGGAGACCGAGTGCTTTTTATCGTAAATAAAAATTTTGTTAGGTGCAGAAGCGCGACATTTTTTTTTAACAACTTAATTTTCTCTTACCTACGAAACTAGCTATATTGTACTTCAATCATGTTGGTTGATTTTTCTTCAAACACTTAGCATATTTAAGACCTTATGTTATTATTTTATAAATTGACTAGTTTACCATATCAACTTATCTACAGATTAGATTCAACCGATACACTCATTGCACTTATAAATTCTTACTTATTTCATTGATTGCATATACGTCACACGATAATGTTACAGTACAATTAGCAAGGCGCTTTTTACGGAGCGTGTGAGGGAACAGCCGACAATGGCCGCTTTAATTGATATCAGCGTAATGGAAAACTCTTGTAAGGGAAAAAGTTTATTGCATACAATCGGAGGTGCGGAAATCATTTATCGGTTGTGCCATATTTACAGGTTATGTTAGGAATGGTTCCTCATTTGTACGCGTCTAAGCATAGGTAAATTCACACGCATTTTGTGATTTCAATTTTCTATAATAATTTTACGAAAGGTAAAATGTTGTGTAAATTCTGTATTTTTCTTATGTCTTTTCAACGTCAATTAGGCATGGTTGTGGGCATGGTGCTATTTAAAGTATGTTTATTTTTTGTCGAATTCTTCGTAATCACGGAAGCAAACCCTCTGGCTGAAACTAGTTGCAACTAAAGACGCATGCGGGCCCTGTAGCCCACTTATAATAGTTCAGTATAAAATTTCATGTATTAAAACTAACAGATGAACGAAACGCACGCACAACCATCGCAGTAATTAAATGAATCACGCAAACTTCTCTACAGTGTACACTGTTCACATCTTATTTTGCCAAAGGGTTACTCGTAAAACGTAAATCATCATACCTATTAAATATGTAAATTAAATAATAATAAAATTATACACCTTTAACACGCTCTTGTAATTATATGCCAAAGTTCATTGCAGAAAAGCATATAAGGCATATTTGAATGAAATGAAGTACTTTCACATTTATGTATAAACTAGGTAGTGCCAGATATTGTTTCTAACATTTTAGATACCAGGAGCATTCTAAGGAGCATTGATATTTCCGGAGTAAATGACTAATCTGATTTGCCTTCAGATTTCCACGAGTTACGACTTATTTTTAACTGCCGCAAACTCTAGTGGCAAAAATGTTCCAAGTAGGTACAGAATAATCGATATTTTAACCTGTGGCTTCGAAATCGCTACGTATAGCATTTCTGGAAGGTGACATTTATTAGAATTTCATATTTAAAAAACTAAATTGTGGGTACAATTTGGAAGGTCGTTGGCTTCTTGAAGTTATAAAACTTTCGTCTTGCCTAATCTAACTTGACTAAGGTCTGACTTCAGAGAGTAATTAAACACAAATTTATTTCTATATCTAGGTTTTCTGCTATTTCGGCAAAAGTTATTACATTAAACTTTAATATTTGATGAACGCAAAGAAAATTGAAAACTGAAATTCGGGAATATGAAAATTGAAAACCTAATTTTATATTAATAAATTTTCTTTTTCCACTTCTTCAGAGTGGCACAATGAATTGAAACTTAAATTAGTTTTATAATTTATGTTAGTAACCGAATCAATAATTTAGGTATTTTGTTTTCATATCACTTTATTTACATTAACTCAGTTACCTACATTAAAGATTAATCAATTCATTTTTCCTAAAACATTAAACTGAAAAACTACACGTACTAGGTAATTCCTAGTTGTACTAGTAATGATATTTCGCTAAGTTTGGAAGAGCAGCAAGCCCCGCGACCTCCTTTAGCGCGGGTGAACGGCCGCGCGTCCCTCCCAGAGGCAAGCCTTGTCGCCTATCGCTCTGACATTACAAATCAGCATTTAGCTATGCTATACACTGCACTTTTAAATTGATAGAACATGTATCAATAGGTTGCATATGTATTGTATTACCTTCTTCTTTTATAAAAGGGTTTTAATTGATATCAGGCTGTAAAAGTAGTTAGTTAACAAATATTTCGAAACACAAGTTATCGTTGAATTTGTCATTGCGATAGAAATATTTAGGTCGTAGATATTACCTATAAAAATTTCAATATTATATACTTCAAATAGAATTTATTCATAATTAATATTGATGAGATTAAGATGTGTAAAGTGTTGTTGAAATCTAAATTTTCCTAATAAAAACCAGATTTATGACCTTCTATATTGATTCAATTCGGGACCTACTACGGTCTAAATATGTAGGTATATTTAAATACAAATCGAAATAGTGAAACAACAAACGTACAGAAACGATAATAATATAAGAACCAGAGTAATTTCAACACAGATCATTTCGCTCGGAAATATATTTCTGCTATATGAGCCGTGTTGAAATATATAATAACACCTATCAAACAATTACCTACTGTTTCTATTTCCAACCCATGCTATTATATTTTGAAATGTAACTACGGGAAATAGTGCTCTCGAAGAATATTGCAGATCCTGTACAGATTTTATTATAATGACATGATGACATGTTTGTAGTTTGTATAGTTTGTACTACAGACACTGTCTGAAATTCACCAAATCTATCTTATTAGGATAATACTTATTAACATTTCTATTTTAAAATGTAAATTCCATTCTTACATAGAATTTTCTTTATTTTTTTATAAGCTTAAAAATTGCTGCTAAATTATATGTTTAAATGTGCTACTCCACGTTCTGTGTGTTAACTATTATTAAATAAAACAAAAATCTTCTACATGATATTATCAAAGCAGACATTTTAATCAAAAGTGTGATAGTTTCAGTTAAATGGTTAGTGAAGCCGATAGCGTTGGATGTAGGTCAGTGACCCCGACGATAAACAGCTGATCCATCTAGCGGGAACGTATATCGAAACGTTACATAAATTATAAACACACCACTTTATGTACGCAATGTTACTATAGATAAAAAGTGTAGATTAATTCGCGATATAATCGTTTTAATTTATGTAAGGTTGAAACTTGAAAGTGATGATGAAGAGATTATATTTGTTGTAGGCAAGTTTATGTTTATTACTTGAATTTGTACAATATTTTTTGTTTATATTATTTGCTAAAATAAAACTGCATTGCACACACAAAACGCAACACAACATCTAGTACTATTTGATAATATAAACATTGTTCTAATTAGTATTAAGACTATTAAGTATCCAACTTCCTATATCTACACTTATTTTTGTATAGGTAAAATTACTACAGTGTCCTCTACCGCGTCTGTCTGATCATCGTCTAATAGTTTCATTGCTTTCCAATAGCCTGATCCACGAATTAAAATGTATTAAGTTTCGCGTGCGGAAAACTAGGTATTAATTGTAGAGTATTAAACTATACATTGAATGAATGAATGAATGAATGAAAGCCTTTATTGCAAGAAATTTACAAGTAACAATAATTATTTATAGTTTAACTAGGTTTCTTCTGGGTATCTTGCTTGTCTTTCGACAAAAGCCTCCTCCAAACTCTTCCATGATTGCCTTTGAAGTGCTATTCTTCTCCAGGTCACTCCTCCTACAATTTCCTTTAAATCATCTTCCCATCTAATTTTTTGTCTCCCTCTGTTCCTTTTTCCTTCCCTGGGATACCATTCCAAGAGATCTTTAGTCCACTTTCCTTGTTTATTCCTCATTATATGCCCTGTCCAACGCCACTTTAGAGATTTGACTGTCTTCACAATGCTTTGTAATTTCGTCTTCTTTCTAATATTGGTTATTTTTACTTTGTCGCGTCTTTTAATTTTTAACATGCTTCTCTCCATTCCTTGTTGGCACACCTTTAGTTTTTGTAATTGTTTTTTGGTTAAACACCATGTTTGGCAACCATAAGTCATCACTGGGCGTATGCATGTATCAAAAACCTTACTCTTTAACGTCTGGCAGATATCGTCGTTTTTAAAAATATTTTTCAAGGACCAAAATCGTTTCCAAGAACTTGCTACCCTTTGCTCAATTTCTTTTGTCATAAGATCATTGGGAGATATGATCTGTCCCAGATAAAGATATTCTTCTACATACTCTATGTACCTGTTGTGGACTTCTATTGGAATTTTAGTTCTATTGGTCATTATTTTTGTTTTTAATGTATTCATTACAAGTCCTACTTTTGCGCTTTGGTCGGCAAGCTGTTGTAACATTTTTTGTAGAGTTTCAGGTGTTTCGGCTATTACAATGAGATCGTCTGCGAATCTTAGATGGTGTAGGCGCTGGCCATTAATGTTTATACCACAAAGGTCCCAGTCGAGATTCCGAAAAATACCTTCAAGAACAGCCGAGAATAGTTTTGGTGACATGGGATCCCCTTGTCTCACCCCTTTCTGTATTTCAAAGTCTCTTCCAACTCTCTCAAGCCTAATTTTAGCCGAAATGTGACTGTAGATGTTTTTGATGAGGTTTATATATTTTTGATGGACTCCCTGTAATTTTAATGCCACCCAAAGATAATCGTGTCTTATAGAATCAAACGCCTTGCTGTAGTCTACAAATCCTATATAGTAAGGTTGATTATATTCATTACATTTTTCTATAAGTTGTTTAATAACAAAAATATGATCAAGTGTTGAATAATTGCTTCTGAAGCCAGCTTGTTCTCGAGGTTGTGATTCATCCAAGGTGTTTGATATTCTGTTTAGGATTGTTTTAGCAAATATCTTGTATAGGTTAGGCATTAAACTTATTGGTCTGTAGTTTTCTATTAATTGTTTGTCTCCTTTCTTATGCAGTAAGATAATCGTTGTGTCGGTCCACTGTTTAGGTATTTGTTCAGTCTGATATATTTCGTTAAATAATTGGGTAATAATCGGGAGAGTCTCTGATGCAGTCTTCTTTAAAATTTCGTTGCTGATTTTATCATCGCCTGGTGCTTTGTCGTCTTTTTGGGATGATAGGGCCTTTTCTACCTCACTTACTAGAAGCGGTGGTATTTCTCCATTTTCTTCATCCATGTTATAAACTTGATTTTCTATAGGTAATGTAGCGGTGTCCTTGTATAGTGTTTCGTAGAATATTGTAGCAGTTTCTAAAATCTTTTTTCTATTTGAGCTTGTCGTGTTAGTTTTTGTATTTTTTATTTTAGGTATCCAATTTTTGTCTTGACTTAAAAGTTTTTGTGCTTTTTTCACTCCACCCGTCTTTTCTATTTGCTCTTGTATTAGTTTAATTTTTGTTTTCTTTTTAAAGTTTCTTATGTTCCTATTGATCTGTTTACTAATGTCTTGTATTTCTTTCTTGTTGGATTTTCGATTTTTTAATAGTTCTTTCCTAGTTTCCAAAAGTTTTCTTGCTTCGTCCCCCACTTTATCTCTCTTAACTTTCACAGATATCAAGTTTTCTTTTAATTTTATAAGGTTCTTTTCTAATACGTTATATTTGAATAAGACTGATTTATCGCTATTTATCTGCATTTCGTTATTGAGTGTATGGCCAAAACTTTTCAACACATCATCTGGAATTGGTGGAATTTTCTCATAGTTTTGTTTTATGAATTTTCTTGACCTTTTTGGTTCTATTGATTTTATTGTACCTCTCAACAATCGGTGGTCTGAGTTAAAGTTAAGTGTATTAATGACTTCTACGTTTTCAAAATATTGTGGCTTATTTGTGAGTATAAAATCGATTTCGTTGCAGGTTTTGGCGTCCGGGGATATCCAAGTCCATTTTCTCTTAAATTTCTTCTTAAATAGTGTGTTCATGATTTTCAGGTTAAATTCTAATGCAAAGTTGATTAATCTTTTTCCATTATCATTTCTTTTACCGTAAGTATGAGGGCCCATAATCTCGTTTTCAGATTCTGTTTTTTGACCTAATTGACTGTTGAAGTCTCCCATTATTATTAAATTGTCGTACTGTGTTTCTTTTAATGCATTTGTTAATAATCTATAGAAACTGTCTTTTTCTTCGCTATCAGTTTGTTCGTGTGGGGCGTAGGTCTGTACAATTGTCCACATTTTGCTGTAACCTGGTATATTTATCTTTAACATGATTATTCTATCCGATATTCCTATGAATTCTACTACTTCCTTTTTAAGAGCAATATTTATTAAGAAACCAACGCCATTCCTTCCTTTTTCCTTACCTTTGTTGAAAAATATATATTTACCTTCTACTTCTAACAATTCTTCTTCGTTTCTTTTTGTTTCACAGATACCTATTATGTCCCAACGTATTTGTTCTATGGCTAGTTCAAATTCTGCTTGGCGTTCCTCAGTTCTCAAAGTGCGGACATTAAATGTGGCAATGTTGAATTTTCTATAATTTAAAGTTTTATTGTAGGATGCGGTTGATTGGTTTGGAGGGTTGTAGTCTGAAACCCCACGGTGACAAGCCGGATTGGGGAGTGCTATATTAAAAGTTCTTCTAGTTTGTAGTTGGTCTGTAACCAGCTGTCGGGGTTTTGTTAGTTTTTTGCAGAGGAGGGGATAGTGGAGAGAGAGTTGCTTCTTACTCTCATAATATCGAAAGCATTTTTCCTGTGAGACTTAGATATTTCTGTCAGTTTTTGTTTGTTGTCCGGGATGTTTTTATTTGGTGATTCTGATCGATTACGTTTACGTTTTTCATTCTTGTTTTTGTTATCACGTACTATAAGTTTATCGTATTTTATCACTGCGTATCTTCCTTTTTCCCTTTCTTCAATTAGTTGTTGTTGTAATAATTTCCTTTTATCCAAAATATCTTTTGGGTAGTCCTCTACAATGTAAACGTTTTTAATCTTTTTCTTGCTCTGTATTACTTGTTCTTTTTGCCATAAACTCAAGAAAGAGATAAGAACTGGGCGAGGCTTATCACTTTGCAAATTTTTCTTACCAAGGCGGTGTACTTTGTTAATATCACTTGGTTTTAAATCAATTGCAGTTCCAGATGTTATTAAATTGATGGTTGTTTTTAATAGGTCCATACTTGAGGTTTCGTCTTCTTTTATTCCAAAAGCTATAATATTTTTCTGACGTTTTTCTCTTTCCAAATAATCTATTTTGGCTTTTAAATTTTGATTTTCCATTTTTAAATTGGTAATTTCTTGTAAAACCGGGCCGAGTTTTTCATCGATTCTGCACATTATATTCTTTGTCTGTTCCTGCATCTCCATCCTTAGTTTATCAAAAAGTTTTTCAAATTCATTCATTTTAATATTTATAAATTTGGGTAATTTTATGCAACTTGTGGCAACCCCTGTGATTGAAATCGGACAGGTGTCAAAAACAGACAACTGTCACTATTATGACTTGACTTGTCAATTGAATCAAATCAGATGTTATAACCTCTTAATTACTGTTATTATGAAATCAATATGCCACTAATAATTCTTCAATTTTATTATTTAAATTGTTCACGGGCACTTTCACTATGTTTTATATGTATTTCTTCCAAAGTTTGTGCACTTAAAACAATTGAACTGGAATTATTTACACTGGGTATGTTTTCGTACTTGTTGACACTTTGACAGCCGGTAACGGAAACTATACATTACAAAATACAAAAAGCGAAACTCCTCCCTTCGATACGACCGATTCATACTTACAATTACAACGTATTATTTCTCGTCCACGTCGCTCATTACACGATAAATGTAAAAACAATATTTGAGCAAAAACCAGTCGGACCGGTATCGTGTCGTGACATAAGTCGTAAGCGGAGGAAAGCTCGCGGAAATCACGTAGTCATTGTTAACTTTTTGCGGCCGCGGCGGCTCACGATTGTTCCAACTCAAACTTGTTGCGATGTGTACGATACGAGAAACTATATGTCGTAGCTCGCAATGCCTAAATCTACTGCGTTCTTATAAGATGATCAAATTTTCTGGTTATAAAATCTTCTAAATTACTTACATCTTATTCCTCATAATATCGTTCGTAAATAATCCATGTTTTAGTATAAACGTTTTAAAACAACTAGGTATGTACTATTACAATTATTAATTTCTCCTACGATGTAGTTTGAATCCATGAAGATATCAAAAGCAATTTCAGTAATACCTATGGTAATTGGTAATACGTGGTTATTAAAAGAGAACGGAACCAACTTTTAAATTAATTTAATATGTAGTTATAAAAAGTTAATATCATAACACGATGAGCTATAAAATAATGTCTATCAAATAATCGCATTAGACGCAGCTGAAAGTTAGCCAAAGCGTTTAAGTAGCCATTAATGTTTAAGTACAAACAGCTGTATTCAATTGCAAACCCGTTTTATTTAATTAACTGCTTCAATATGTACAATTATTAAGGATTTATCAGTGTATATCTTATTATTATTTACTGTATAATGTACGACGAATAACATTTCAGATTCAACGTCGCCTATAAACATTATAATGTGTTCGATTTCTTATAAGAAATATTCATTCTTCTGTATTCACATACAAAACAGTGTGCAACATTAAATATTGAATGTTATTAGCAACACAGCAGTAAATTATAATCAAGAGTGCCAAATAACAACAAGAATAGGTCACCGTCGTTTGACAATCGAACTGAAATAATAACAAATAGCAAAATTGATAGAAACCGAGCAGCCGTCGAGATTAGTGTTGCGAAACCGCATCGTAAAACTGGTAATGTGGCGGAATGCGTAACAAATTTTAAACTAAACACCACGTATCGTTCGAGCCAGCGCTGCAGCGCTTTCAGTGCGCTCCTTAAACATAATTCAACCAGTTTTTAGAATGATCGTAATTTCAAAAGTTTTATGTCGCAGGAATGCGGCCTGGGAAAAAAGTGAGTTCCTGGAAGCTCGGGTACTACAGAATGGTTGTGTTTTTGCGGTGAGAGACGCCATGCATGCGCTCGCTGGAGCATAGTACATCGGTTGTGGCGACGAGTGCTTTTTGTGGCCGTCTCCCGCCATACTGGGATGTGGGCTGGGGCCCATTCACCGCGCGATTGCCAATTGATGAGAACGCGATTCACTCGCCAGGGCTTCCACTTCGCCTTCCACGACTCGCCTTTAAACTCTACCTACGCTCCACGAGCATTCACCTGAATACTCGATTGAAGGTCTGATCACTTTAATACTTAGCGAGACATCGTTAGGTATCATTATAACGAACGTAATTATGATTCGACAGAAGTAATGATTTGTAATGGATCATTTACTTCTGAAGTGATTCGTTTTAAAACCGCATTGAGAAAATATAGTTTCTCGGAGTTACACGAGTCGTGTAGAAATACTAAAACGAGAATAAAAGAGAAACCCTGCGTTACAAGCCCTGGGCATCCGGCGTCCCTGCACCATGTTATACGACCGAAGAAGGGGACACCAATTAATTTATCCACATTCGGAGAGATGTTTAATTCATACTATCATACAATGCACACGTCCGATCGTGATTGCTCAAAACTGGCCGTGAGCTTGAACGAGTTTTTGGTACCTGCAAAATTATTGAAATTGTCTTTCGTCATGACAGGATGTTCGGGGCAATATGGTGCTTAATTGTGCGCTCGGAATCATCGGCGGATACTTTCTTTTTGCAATATATTATTTGTAATCTTCTTGCCATATTTATAATGATTAAAGATTTAATAATATAAACAACGCTGTGGTAATTGTAGTCCGTGTGAAGTATATCGATGAAAAAAAGTATGCAAAATAAGTTAATAAAACTACAATGTTCAAGAATAACGGAAAAATGCATGAATATTCATGAAACCACAGGTGGATAAATGTTAGTAGTCGTTAAGTTATTCGCCATTAAATCCATTTGAAGCCTGCTAGGACAGTTAGTCCGTTTTCTTATGGGCATGCTTGTATGGAAAGGTATACATTTTTGAGTAAAGCAATGAAATTTGGTTCGAATGTTGTACTCATCCACCTAAGCCCAAATCGCCTGGTAGCCAGTGTCTACTCCCCGGCAGAAGGGAGGGGGGGGGGTTATAGAACAGAGCGCCCGGCGCTCGGAAAAAAAATTCTGGCGGATTCATTTGGCCCTTTGAGTCAAGTTTGGTGTCGTTATCAGGTAACTAGATGATGCCCGATTCATTCCTCATACCAGTTTTTTAGGGTTCCATAGCAAAATATGTCACAATCTTTAAAATAATAAACTTTTGGCAGTGGCAAAATCCAAACAAACCAGTATATCTTTATATTTTTGTATGAAACTTGGTTTATAAAAAATACTGTCTGAAAGGCCATCTCATGCAGATTATAAAAACATTAACATGTAACATATGTCTTACCATTTTCAATGTGAAATAAATTATAGAAAGTACAGGAACGTTCGTCAGCGCAGCGTAGGGGACGGCTAATAGACCCGAAAAATAAGCAATAACATAAAACAAAAACCAGTCAAGTGCGAGTCTGACTCGACCATCGAGTGTTTCGTACTTATTTGTCCTATACCATGTTATCTTGTCTGGTAGGACCTGGTTAACTGATACACACACACTTTCGTCTTTTTAATATTAGTGTGATTTTTAATCATCTTTTAATTATAAATGAAGTCAGGTAACATTGTTAAAAATAAAGATTTATAATAATAGAACGTTTTTGTATTAATAATAATGACAACCACCTCCACAATTACATAATTCGATACATTTGAGATGGCATATAAAACACTTCAATCTGGAATTGCAAGATTTCACGCACCGACATCTTATCAATTCAAAGCTTCTCTTTTCTTTTTATTTCAGATGGGCAAGGAATTTTTTGATTGTTTTAGGTCCCTAAATATAATATACAGCCTGTAAAACTGCCCTTAAGGTGTCTTTTTTTTTTTTTTTTTTTTTTTTATATAAGAGGAGGCAACAGAGCAGACGCGTCACCTGATGTTAAGTGCACTGCGTCGCCCATAGGCACCAGCAATGCCGGGGGCATTGTTAGTGCGTTGCCGGCCTTTAAGGTAGGAGTACGCTCTTTTCTTGAAGGTCCCTAAGTCGTAACCGTTTGGAAACACCGCATGAGGAAGTTCGTTCCATAAACTCGTTGTGCGCGGAAAGAAGCTTCTTTTGAAGCGCGCAGTTGTCGATCGCCAGGAGTCAAGGTGGTGTGGGTGGTATTTGAGTTTGTGGCGTGCAGTACGGTGATGGAACTCAGCGGCAGGTATTGTTCCAAACAGCTCCTCAGAGCACTCCCCATTGTAGATGCGATAGAAAACACACAGTGAAGCGACGTCTCTTCGCAGCGCCAAAGTATCAAGCCGATCGGTAAGACTTGGCTCGTTAACGAGTCGTACTGCTCTCCTTTGAATACGGTCAAATGGAAGGAGGTGTTGTTGAGGTGCCCCGGCCCAGATGTGGGAGCAGTATTCCATGTGCGGCCTAACTTGCGCCTTATAAAGCATAAGGCGGTGGTGCGACGTGAAATACTGCCCCGCTCGACAGAGCACACCAAGTTTCTGTGAAGCCAATTTGGCCTTTCCTTCCAAATGACAGGAGAACTGTACGCTACTCGAGATTTCGAGACCAAGAATACCGATGCTAGCTGTGGCAGAGAGAGGAATGCCCTGAAAACGAGGAGTTACGACAAAGGGAAGCTTTTTTGCGGTGAACGCGCAGACCTGTGTCTTCTTGGGGTTGAATTGGACTAAGTTACGTCGGCCCCAGTTAGATACCTCTTCTAAGGAGGTTTCTATTGAAGACACGAGGTTGTTCCGGCACTCAATGACGCGGTCCTGAGAAATATTGCTGTGGCCGGTGTATATTGTATCACCAGTACTGTCGTCTGCATAGCAATGAATGCTGCCGTCTAGCAGCATATCATTGATATGCAGAAGAAACAGAGTGGGAGACAGAACGCAGCCTTGTGGGACACCAGCATTCACAGGCTTAGGATCGGAGCATGAACCGTCGACTACGACATGCAGTCTTGTTTAAGGGCAGCTTCTGTGGGAGGCAAATTTTCAATTTGCCTGTCCGTTTTTGTTAAAAATTTGTTTGCGACCCTCATTTACTGTCACAGCGGGGTACCATGTGAAAAACAAACATGTACTTATAATAATTATAAAAAAATATAAGTTCTGGATAAGAGTATCCTTAGAATATCGTGACCGTCCTTACCTATCATGCATTGTAATCACAAACTTTTCAATTTCACTGTCTGCATATTTGCCACTGTAAAATCCTCGTGTGCCATTCGGATATGCCTTCCATACCTCAAATGCATGTGTACCTATAGTTCTTTTAGACCTTCTAGCTTGGAATACATGATATTCTGTACTAGCCATATCCGTCGACTTTTCTTAACATTATTTTGGCTACTACTACTATATCGTGTGTTCCAAAGCTAGAAGGTCTAAAAGAACTATAGGTACACATGCATTTGCATTTGTTATTGCTTATTTTTCGGGTCTATTAGCCGTCCCCTACGCTGCGCTGACGAACGTTCCTGTACTTTCTATAATTTATTTCACATTGAAAATGGTAAGACATATGTTACATGTTAATGTTTTTATAATCTGCATGAGATGGCCTTTCAGACAGTATTTTTTATAAACCAAGTTTCATACAAAAATATAAAGATATACTGGTTTGTTTGGATTTTGCCACTGCCAAAAGTTTATTATTTTAAAGATTGTGACATATTTTGCTATGGAACCCTAAAAAACTGGTATGAGGAATGAATCGGGCATCATCTAGTTACCTGATAACGACACCAAACTCGACTCAAAGGGCCAAATGAATCCGCCAGAATTTTTTTCCGAGCGCCGGGCGGTCTGTTCTATAACCCCCCCTCCCTCCCTTCTGCCGGGGAGTAGACACTGGCTACCAGGCGATTTGGGCTTAGGTGGATGAGTACAACATTCGAACCAAATTTCATTGCTTTACTCAAA
This sequence comes from Colias eurytheme, assembly GCF_061535395.1. Lineage (NCBI taxonomy): Eukaryota > Metazoa > Arthropoda > Insecta > Lepidoptera > Pieridae > Colias > Colias eurytheme. Next base: position 11,608,332 of record NC_142983.1, read on the forward strand.
AATGTATACCTTTTCCCATAAGAAAACGGACTAAGTAAGGAGATTGTATTTTAGAGGCGATAGGAATCTGCAACATTGTATTGGCGTATCTTTAGTTCAAACATTAGTAAATTCCCACTTTTATGGCTCAGCTTTTCTTCGCTAATCCTGCCCTTTGGTTATAATGGAACTTTGCGATTTCCACAACTTATGAGCTAGAAAGCTCATGATGTATTTAGCGTCTATCAAGTCTAGCTTAGGTCACACAAATTATTATGAAATCATGGTATGCGATATAGAAGTCTATATCACAGGATAATACAAACGCCCCGCAAATAATATACGCGTAAAATTTATTACTAAAATATCGCGCGATTTTTTTCGCGAAGAAGGTCAATATAATATCTAGATTATAGTGTAGGTATCGACGTCTGTGGTGTTCAGACCACACTCCCTAGAGTGATACCGTGACACCTGAACAAACATCGTTACATCAAGGACATCACGCTATTTATGGCCATTACCAATTGTTTATACATGGAAATTAATCCAGTCAACGCGCTACCAGTGTGTGAGGTATAAATATTAAATATACCTCTATACATGGCCTCTATAAATATACTTTTCAAATGAAGGAGATGTAAAGAAACCATTGATGGAAATGGTAAGAAATAATGAAGACGTGTTAAAATCAGAGATGACAATATTTTATATGCAGTACATATACTATATGTAATTACGTATAGTTTGGTTAACCTATAATCAAAAGTGGGATCATTAAGTAATTCATTATTAAAAACTATTACTCATAGAAATTTATTTGTCGCCATCATACCTACAATATTTTGATTTATGTTAATGACAAAATACTTTTCGTCCTATTGGTACGAAAACACGATCATTTGAAGTAAATGGAATAAATAAAGATGTATTTGGGGACAATCCATTATGCTTACACAAAAGTGCGGGCGCTCCACGCGCCAATAAATGCTATACTTTATGACAATTATTGATGACTGAATATATTTGGTCTAGCTCAGAGCCGGTACCATGCTGGAACATAGCGCCATTGTTGGCCAGGGCTGTCGCAAAAGAGTTGTGGCCTTTGCTGATAGGCGACATTGCTTGTTTCTTTACTAAAATTTCAAGATTCAAACCGATGATATAATAGTATTGTAAACTTAGAGGGTAGGTATAGGAATTTGGGTCGAATTTTGATTCCTTACAAATAATTTCCTTGAATAGGTAGATTTAAACAGATGTATAGAGGTCTGTTCTTGTTCTTATTTGAAAAAGACACGTGGTCTCCTCTGAAAATCAGTGCAGCAATACATTTTTAATAATGGTTGCTGCTTTGCTGACGGGGAGTCCTTTTTGCCTCCATTACTATCTTTTTTTTTCTGTTTTGTGTATTAATTGCTAAGGGTTACATGGTGGCAAATAAAACGCTTTCTATTTCTATTTCTAAAAAGTATGATTTGTTGCAAAGATATAAAGCAGTTTGTTACGTTGCATCAGCTACTGAACTGATTTGGCTGAGATTTCTAGATATCAAAGTAGTATGATTGCATGATTCAACCATCCTGAGTAAAAAAGAGACAACTGATTTAAAATATGGCTGATTAGCCATATTTCGATGTGCCATTCTTGGAGAGCTAATAACATATCTACACATATCATTGCCTAAAGATAGGAAGGCTTAGATGATAGCGTTATGTTATATGGCCACTAAAGCTTGTTTATTTTCAACACACACCCTTGTTAAATAGCTTTATAGAGTATAAAAACCCGACGAGCGGTGGTCCGGCCAGCCCTATCGGCACAAGACGTCAAATATTGTCATTAGTTTTTACGACACCCACGGCATGATCCTTTGTGCGGTTTATAAGCTTCTAAAAACGTTTGATAAATTGACTAAACATTTGCCCGCCGCCATTTATTTTTTCTCACATGCTAGTGAAAAATTTCCTTTTATTGCTCGAACACGAATTTACTGTAAATACACTTTCAAGTTAGTATTGCATTATAAACTCCATATAACTTTGCTGTCTGTACATTTTCCTTTCGCTATTTTAAAAACCGACTAGCGTATATTATATGTTTGATAACGGTTTGATATGTCTTACCTTCTTCAAAGATGAAACAAATTTTCGTAGTAAAAATATCAGAGGGAAATTTTCTTTACGAGAACAAAATAAAATTACTGCTAAAATTATAATCCTGAAAGTGTGTAATGTTACTCGATACTTGCTTCATGACTGTTACCTTCAGAATATTTTTATCAGTTAAGTACATAAGTCGTAAGTATGTTATTTTTCGTTTTCACGGCACAACAGCTGAAACAGCCTACCTATGATTAACAATCCCACTTTTTAATGCATTATATGTGTGTACTGTGTGGTATAATGTTTATGTGTACCTACATCATCTCAAACGGTCCTCATAAGTGCAGCACTGAACGTGATACCAGTAGGTATCACGGTATCAGTAATGATTTAAAATTTAATTAAACCCGTTTAGTATACATGCCACATAGTGTGCGAGTGTAAATGAGTAGATTGATCACTCTAGATCCTTCCATGTCAATTAGTCTGCTAATCATTTGCAATGATGAGAACCGCTCGATAATTATTTTATTGCCTATAAATATACGAGATATAATTATATGTAGAGTATACAATACGCCAGATAACAATTCTATTTTTATTGTTATTTATAATAATAATATCTTCATACTTATTTAATTTTACAGCGATGTTTATTATGAACGTGATATGTGTCTGTTTTTTAATTTATTTAATCATCAGACGATTTTGTTGACTTTTAAATGTATTTGCAAGGGTAAAATTGTCCTAAGCTATGCAATATGCGCTAAAGACACTTATCGCAAATAGAAATAGGTTCTACCTGCAGGTTTTTAATTTAAAAAAATACTAGAAGAATCTATTTCATATTAACAGGTAAGAAGATTAGTATACATATTTCTACCAAATTACCAATACATTCAGAAGTCTGGTTCATGGTTGATTAGTAATATCTGAAATTTCATAACCGATAACCGGTAATTCTTTCTCAGATGATATCTCTCATTAGCTCTGGTAAAAAATAACACTGCTCTTGTAATAAGAAAATATATTTTTTTAAGATAACGTGTTTATTTTATTTATATTCATATTAAGAAGTAATAAAACAATTAACGATATAAACAAATACAATTTCTAGCACATATAAAATTAACGATTAAATCACCTATGTTGAACACATTCTAGATACCTATAGTTAGTATAGCATGTTGGATCGTTGGCGTAATATTGCAATAATCAGTAGCTGCATTACGTGTTAACCTTGAAACCAGTATGAATTATTATCAATGGAAAATTTCACAAACAATTGCATATATAAGTAATTATTATGTCAGCTCTGGTCACGTCGGGTTGGCACTTGGCAGACTGCGCGGCGGCTAATCTGTTTTATCATTATTTTTGTTTATTTGTGTTTTTAAAACAATGTTTATGTGGCTAATGTAAGTATAAGCAATATCGATGAATAGTTTTTTTAATTACGTTTGTATAACAACAGGATCTAAGGTACTGATAATTTGATCTAATATGACCACATATAGCACAACAGAATAAAGAACTAGGGAAACTTAAGATAAATCGACTGTCCATATTGATGCAGCAATGCTGGGATAAAAAGATTAGAGAAAAAGAACATATCAAATAAAAATTACCTACAATAAATCAGTTCTGTATCTTTCGAGAAATCTAAAGCCATTTAAATAAGCGATCGCAACAGGCTCGATATCATACTATACTTGATTGAACCAAGAACATGTTTTATTGATCGAAATAATAGTTGTAACTTGTAACGATGATAAATCGCAAATACAGTTATTCCGAACAAAGTATTTCCCAAACCCGTTCCAAGTCGGTGGACAAAGTATAAAATATAACTTGCAATTGAAGAATTTTCATTGAATCACTTATCTTAACTGAATGCCGACTTCTAGATGACTTCTAGGTAGTTTTTCTTTGCGTCTCCATTTAAAGTGGAGTAAATTGAATGAACGTCTGTTTCTACAAGTCTATCTACATTGAAACACAGCCATTGAGCTACCAATGTCACTGATTATTGGCTACCTACGTACCTAGCAATAAGTAGCAGTTTCAAACTTATAATTACATCGCTATTTTTACCCGGCTTCCCCGGGGCGTGCCCTTTAAAGCTTTATTGGGTGGCTATGAAAGTCTTTATGAAGAATATTATGAGACAGCAATTAATAACTTGGGTAAAATTATATTACAAAGACAAAGGAATATAATAAAAGTTGCTGAGGTAGGTATAGGTAATATAATATGTGTGGAAAACTAATCAAATTAGATGATGATTTTATATTTTATTTATTAATTATAAACATGATGACATGTTTGTGTATGAAATACACTTGAATTTGCTTGGATAAATCAATAATTTTAAACATTTTTGTTACATACTGTGGATAATTTGAAACTGTCATTTAAAAACTCAAATATTATAGCACAAGCAAAAATACAGTATTACTTTGTATATGTACCTAGTAATGCACCTAAAAAGTAACGCCTCCTACTTTGATCCACGTATTGTTTTATGTTTATGCCTCTTTGTTAGCAATATTTTAGGAATTCAAATCAAAATAATCAATAATGTGAAAAAAAACCCATGAAGATCAATTTTGTGTGTATGTATGATAGTTTCACTACATGTACATAACTGCAAATTTTCATGTATATTGTATATTACATTAGAACGTGACCTACAACTTGACTTTCTGGACTTTCTCGATAAACGTTATCGCGAATTGCGTGACGTGTCGAAGATTTATATTTTATTGCAAAATGTGAAAATATGCTACATATTTTATTGTATTATTTGTTTTGAAGCGATTGCAGATTCCATTTTTTTATACTAATGGCGTAGACTGTAGTGTAGACTATCCGTGATAAAACTCACAGAAACATACACAAAAAAATATTGATAGAGGGTGTTAATTGTTTTAGTAAGAGATAATAAACGAGATAGGTACCTACCTAGATGAAGATGAAAAAGCAATAAAAAGTACATTCAAGTTTCACTACAAAACTTTTAATGCCTTCCATGATAGGTAACCTAACCAGTCGAGCACAGTCGAGTATTGTTATTGGAAAGATCTGGAAAGATGATAATAAAAATTTGTACGTTTCGCCGTTTTAGAAGTTGCATATTTATTTCGAAGTAGGTAACTACAATATATTAACATAGGTATGTGAGTATATATTCTAAATTTCAGACCAATGTGAGATGTCTTTTCAGAAATACACCATTTGATAAGGAATAGGTACCTACCATAAAAGAGGCTCGCCTTTGTTTGGTTCCAATACATGGGTATTATTAATTCGCTAGATAACACGTCACGCCATTGATAATATAATAAATAAAAGGCATTTGTTTACAACAAAACTTATCACTTTTGTGTTTTTAAAACATTTCAATATTGCACGTTCTGCATATCTGATAAGATTAATAAGTAATAACATTGGAAAAATTTGATAAATATACGCGAAAGATAGATAATGAAGTGTAGCTTTCTGTTATATTATTACAATAATCTATAGTATCTATAAAAATGAATAGCAAAATGTGTTAGTAAGCGCATAACTCGAGAACGGCTGAACCGATTCCGTTAATTATTTTTATAATATTCCTTGAATTACGAGGATGGTTCGCATGAAGTAAAAGTAAACATGTAAGTACCACGGGCGAAGCCGGGGCGGACCGCTAGTAGGTAATAAAAACGAAATGCTCCTGCGTAAACATCAATGCAACCACTAATAGGTATTGCAGATAAAGCCATTAAAACAGAATTTTAAAAGATAATACCTAGTAGGTACCTACCTAATTAATTAAAAACAATTAGTTATGAATAGCATGTAGATTGTAGGTATAAAGTTTAGGTACCTACCTAGGTAGGTAACTATCTACTGATTTTTTTGATACTTGATAAGGCATCTTATTTTTTGTCTTTTTCGGAATCCTTTCGTTCAATAGGATCTAAAATATTTCATAAAAATATTTAGTACCCATTTATACGGTCTACATAAAAAAAAACTCCGTACATACCTACCTATAAGAAGGGTATCAAAAGGTTTTTTTTGTCTAACAGGAGTAATCAGAAATCCCTCTTAAGTGTACAAAAAAATCAATTATAATTAATAATTATTATCAATTCAGGTATTTTCCAAAAATTTTACAGGCGGTGTAGGTATCTATGTAGACAGTATAATATATACATATTGTCAATCCAAACCCTACTAAGGGTCATCTTTCATAAAGAAATACCAATTTTTATTTCATCGCACGTTAGGTAGTATGTACCTCTATTCCTGTATTCCAATCGGCGAGAATTTTAATTTATTACCATTTTATTAGCTGCATTATATTATGCTTATTAAAAATTACGAAACTTACACGAGTGTTTTAAAACGTAATATGAGTAAGTAATCACACGTAAGTAGGTATGTGCCGACTGGCGAGTGAAGTTCAAGGACACCCCTCAAGGTCACCTGCCGAATAAGACGGTCCCCAAAATTTTACACCGCGAACACACAATAACCGGTAATAATATAAATAAACAATACACGCGATCATAAATACTTGCAACTATTTAACGAGCCGACAAAACGAGTATGCTAATAAGAATCCAATAATATTATTCCTTAAATTATGCAGCACGTAAATAATTATAATTCGAACACTGTCTTCTTTGCAGCGTTCGTATTTGCAAAGCTAATCGAGTTATTTGCCTACAACTATATTCCGAACATCTCAACAATCGTTTGCACGGCTGGTTCTATACGAGTAGTGATTTGTATCTAGTGAGGTCAGCGTAAATCGTGCCGGCCGGCAAGCTGTGCGTGCGTATTATTACGATGCCAATTGCCATTACGTTGGAAAGGCCGGGCTGGCGAGCTGCGGCCAGCAGAGTGTGCCGTGGGGACTCACCGGTGTCGGCGCGCTCCGCCTCGTCGTCCGACTCGGTGCCGGAGTCTCGCTCCTCCACCTGGAAATAAAAACATCTCCTCAAGCAACCGATCAATTCGCATGCATATCACACACATCGCCACCGGAACGCCGCTTCTCGACTCATTTTCACCGGCACGCATTCAGAATTTAGACGAAATATTTACTCTAGCGTTTAGGCAGACTAATATAGTATCAAATAAAACAGTATTTGGGCCGAATAAACGCGAATCGTGCGGTGTAGAAGCCGGCAACCGTTCCGCTCCTTTGTTCTCGCGAGCGAGGCGGCCATTTTCTGGTGGCGGTGTGACCTTCACGACGCAAAGCCGGCTGGGCCGCGTCGACACCCACCTTCTCGGAAACGTTCTCCTCATTCAACGAATGCGTTCGTAGCTTATGAGTCAAGAATTTGAGCATTATTGAGCCTCAGCTCGACCTATCGTCCACCGCGACACTCACTTGCACTGCGCCCTACCGACGGGCACACTCCGCGTTTCAATATCGAATTTTCAGCTTAACTCGCCGGGACGTTCTCAAAACCGTTTCGAGCCTATGGACAACGTTCCAAAACCATTGTAATCCTCAATGACATATCCGCAAATCACTACCGCGAACGAGCAACCGACCACCTCCCTCGAACGCCGGACTACTACTAGTTTAGTTGGAGTAGCCTTGCGTACGACGCAGTCAGCTGAAGTGGGTACGGCTCATTAATACCGAAAGGGCCTAACGCCAAACTCTTCTGAATACTGTCCGCCCGGACGTCTCGGGCTAACCGATATCGCAAGGATAAGCGAAGGGATTTCGTTCAGCACCATATAAAATAAAAAATTAGCTCAAATATTGCGTAAATTGTATTCAAGTGGCACTAGAAATGGACTCGCCCGGCGACCCATTGATGACAAAGAACCGGAACACGCAGAGATCGGACGCGATTGGACAAAACATTACAGAATAGGATCGAAATTCAATGCAATATGTTGCGTCTTTGTCTAACGCTGGGACGTGGCAGGGGGAGGGGGCCCGGCGCGTCTCGAACAATCGCGCCGATGCGGGCTTCGGCTGCCAGAGCGAGACGCCCGTATTGATACAGGTTTCAGGTTATATAACAGCGACGGACGGCTTGATAATATATCGCTGATAAAAAGTTGCACGCGCTAGCTCTGTATGGACATTCCTAACATATTAATGTCTATGCGAGTTACTTTTTATGAATATTATGTTACTTGTAGGCATTATTATGAGACAGTTAATGAAATATAGTTCGAATGGGAGTTTTTATTTAATTTGTACATTCAATGGTAATGTACAGTGCGACACAAAAGAGATGAAAATAAATGAGGGCGCCACCGTCGCTCATATAGCAACACTGATACTGCGACGCAAGCGATCTTGATACTATAGAATAAAAATCCAAAAATCTATATATATAATCTAAAATAAATACCGCGATTTAAACCGTTATAATTGTTTCATTGTAGCAATAGTGTAAATTTAAGACAAAAATACATTAGTATTTTAATTGACCTACCTAGGTCAAATTTTACTTAAATGTATTTTGAATTAGTTATTTTATAAAAATCGGTCAAGTGCTTAGACTGCAGAGGCGCACATAGAATCAAACATACAAACAAACAAGCATACATGCAGCTCAAACACATTACCCTCTTTCTGGTAGGGTGGGGTGGGTAGAAAAAAACAAGGCGATTTGAAAACCAGATATTTTTATTTTTTTTGTAGATAAATTTTGTACATTAATATAATTCATCAAAATCTAAATATTCTACTCCTTCAAAGGACTGATCATCACTCTGTTTCGAAGTACTGGCAAGAGGGTACGGGGCATCTTCAGTATCTGTAAATATGATACAGTAAATATGATTTTTTTCTTATGGTTTGATTGATTAATAGATAGATAGCTGTATGAAAACAGTTATCACTATACTATGTAGTAAAATCTAAACTAGGAACTTTATTTGAGGCTGGTTGGATTGGATATAACTTCTTGACTCAAATTGTGCTGGTCGCACTATAAAAACTAGTTTTTGTTTACATACAAATAACCTCAAATTAAATTGCGAAAACGTAATAATCGCCATACATACATACATTAAACACTCGTCACTAATGGAATATTCTATTTTACGTAGTACTGAGCAAAAATAAATGGAATCTCACCGGTATATTCTGCTGTACGTTTGTAAACGTTTTCCAAATCAGTCAATAAATTTCCAGCTTGAAATTCGGACAAACACCGAATAAAAACTTTATACACCACATCACGGACACCGCTACGTTTAACCTTTTTCATGATGTCTCCTTTTTTATATAAATTTCTTGTTCTAAATAACAATTTTATCTCAATAATTCTCCACTTCACGAAAAAAACAACAAATTTTTATTCAACTTGACAGCTACATTGCCAATTCAGGGTTGCCAGGTAATGAAAAACGAATTAGTTCCAAAATAATTAATTTCATCTCTTTTATGTCGTACTATACCTATCTAAATGTATTAATTATTATTACCTTATAGCTCACCTGCACTGCTAACATGTTCATGAATTCATACATACCTTTGCTAGAACGTTTTTTTCAAGTCGCTATATATTTTTACTTTATTACAACCTAAATAGTAAATACCTATTACCATATAATATGATATTATGTATTTAAAATAAAATGTACAGTTTTGTCGTTTATAATAAATTACTGTATTTTTCGGGTTCCGTACCGACGGGTTTCGGTCTGTCTGCCTGTCTCCAGGCTGTATCTCATAAACCGTTATAGCTAAAAAGCTGAAATTTTCACAAATGATGCATTTCCATTGCCGCTATAACAACAAATACTAAAAAATAAAATATCAAGGGACAAACAATAAACGTTATTTTCTATAATAGATACGGAACCCTTCGTACACAAGTCAGACTCGCATAATTTTTAATAAGTACTTATGTGATATGTTTAAAACCATCTGCAATGTAGTTTTGATATCATGTTGTAAAGTCAGATTTATTATATTCTAGAAATTGATTCCAATTCTATTTGTTTCATGTAACATTACATCTTATCCACAATAACATAGCGGTTACCGTTCACGCTCGCCATAATGAATAGGCGGCCATGACTACCTGCGTGCGTGCTCTTGTTGCCGTCTCTCTCACACACTACGCAACGAACCGAGGCGCGGCAAATTTAAATGTGAAAACTTACGATTTCGTCTTATTAGATTTACTTAATTTAATTCAGTTTAAAGGGTTATTTATTATCGATTTATAGACAAAAGCAAATATTTATAAATTTTGTTAGTTATTTTAAAGCATTTCGTTTTGATTTTTTTTTAATTTTATCGGGTTATGAAGGGATGGGAAGAAATAAATGGATTTAACATTTTCGTGTATGTATTAATAACAAATTACAACAAATATTAGACACTGTACAAAGATATGACTTAAACATAATTATATACAGAAATAATCATTCAAGAGTACTAAAAAACTATGCAATTTATAAAAATTTAAAATTACTCACCAACTTACGACATTGTTTCTTAAATATTTTCCATTCTGTACATGCAATTTTATACATTTTAAATCGTATTAACTATATTGTACTTTTTGATGAAAGATATACCTAAATAATAAATTACGCCGTAGATAATATACTTACATGAAAAATAATACCGTTCTAATCAAAGTTAAAACAAGGTGTTTTTAATTTTTTAAAATGCGAAACAGTAGAAAAAAAATACATGAGGCACAGACCATCAAGATTTATAATCTTTATTTTTTCCGACAGTATTTTTATATTTAAAAATTGTAAGTAAATGTATTAACAAATTATATATTGCAGTTATATTATTAATCCTGTTTTAATTTATAATCAACGACAATCGTGAAACTCGTAAGTTATGTAAGTAATTATTATTTATTTCTACCATAGTTTCATACATTGTAAGTTTTTAAAATTCGAATCAAAATTAGTTGACATGATGAAAAAGAATTCTCTCAAAACAACAACAAATAAAAAAAACTATAATAATTAATAATTATAGTTTTTTTTTTAATAATTAGTTTTATCTAAAAGGAATAGAAATTGGAACATTCTTATTATTTTATTAGAAAAGAAGAGGAATTCTTCGTAGTTTTTTTTTTACTTTATTTAGCAACAATCAAACATATACGATTAAATATACTGAGAGTTTCGTACATTTACTTTAGTACAATATTTTTCTAAAAATATACGATAGTGTACTTCGATCCTTAAATATTAATATAACAGTAAAATAATGCAGTTTTCCTTAACCCTGAAAGATAAGGCACATCATAAGTATCTGATTAATTTAAGAAATATTTACAAACATGTTGTAAAAAAAATATTTTTCAAATTTTAATATGAGATTGTCTTATAAATAAATGATAAGAACCAATTAAAGTTATTTTAGTGGTCCCAAATATTGATAAGCGAAAAAATATTGTTTTTCGAAATCTACAAAAACATTTAAAATGCAAGTTTTGTGCGTCCATCTTAATATATTATTCAAGGCCATTTCAAGGCACCGATTGAGATAAAATTTAAATTAGAAAAATTGTTTGTCATCCCTTTTTTAGACTAAGTATTTATTTATTTTAGTCATTGAGATATTGGTACGGGAGCTATTTACGTTTTAAAAAAAGTCAGTTTAGTATAGTTGGGTTTTTGATATACTTACTGTTTCTCTTGCTATTTCGGTTAGAGTCCGGGCTGTCTGGCTGGCGGTAGTGGTTGCGTTTATTAGTGCGCACAGGAAAATATCCGTAATTTAAAATCATTTATTAACGCGAAATTTTTAATCTTTTGCCTTTAGATAGATCCATCAGACATAATTTTTTTATTGCAAGACGTTTTTTTCAGGTGCCATACGCAATTTTTTATTTCAAAATAATTAAAATGTCATCGAAATAAGTGAAATTACATCAACATGAGTCCGCTTAAAAGGTAAGTAATAACTTTATTACTTATATTATATTATCCTTTTTTAATATCTACTTATATTGAATAATTAGTAAACTAATATTTTTAATATGTAGATGGTTTCATATTTATTACACTTTTGGGTATTAATATGAATTTGATGATATTTGGTTTTTATCAAGTTTACATTAACGTCCTATTTGAGGTTCGTTGGGAAAAGGAGGCACCATGGTAGATTGTTGCTAAAAAATTGTTAATAGTAAAATGAATATTATACATAGTATATCCTTCACGGGGACTCATGTTGATGGAATTTCACTTATTTCGATGACATTTTAATGATTTTGAAATAAAAAATTGCATCTGGCACCTATTTAACAACGAAAAAAACGTCTTGCAATAAAAAAAATTATGTCTGATGGATCTATCTAAAGGCAAAAGATTAAAAATTACGCGTTAATAAATGACTTTAAATTACGGATATTTTCCTGTGCAGATAAGATGCGCACTAATAAACGCAACCACTGCGACCAGCCAGACAGCCCGGACTCTAACCGAAATAGGAAGAGAAACAGTATATCAAAGAACCAACTATACTAAAATTCTCTCTTGTCAACGTTGGTAGCTCCTATACGATATACATATGGAGACGACACCATGTTAGTGAACTTAGCAGATCATTTTTAGCAGATCAAAAAAAAATGTGAGTTCTTATCGCGTGCAGTTTAGTTCTACAGTTCCTGATACTTTTTAGAAATAGTTCTGGCGTTTTTACCTTAAAAAACGACATTTGAAAAAATGATCTGCCAACTTCCCGTAGCAGATCATTTTTAGCAGATCAAAAAAAAAATGTGAGTTCTTATCGCGTGCAGTTGAGTTCTACAGTTCCTGATACTTTTTAGAAATAGTTCTGGCGTTTTTACCTTAACAAACGACATTTGAAAAAACCCGACCTGGACCCGGCTTAACGTGATGCTAAGACGTAATGCTACGACGTGATGCTACGACGTGATGCTACGACGTGATGCTACGACGTGATGCTACGGCGTGATGCTACGCTGTGATGCTACGGCGTGATGCTACGGCGTAATGCTACGGCATGTGTGATGCTACGGCGTGATGCTACGGTGTGATGCTACGGTGTGATGCTACGGCGTGATGCTACGGCATGATGCTACGGCGTGATGCTACGGCATGAAGCTACGGCATGATGCTACGGCATGAAGCTACGGCATGATGCTACGGCATGATACTACGGCGTGATGCTACGGCGTGATGCTACGGCATGATGCTACGGCATGGTGCTACGGCGTGATGAAATATGACATAAATAAATTTTCTAGTGTTTCATTTTACGCGAGTATTTCTAAAAAGTATCAGGAACTGTAGAACTCAACTGCACGCGATAAGAACTCACATTTTTTTTTGATCTGCTAAAAATGATCTGCTAAGTTCACTAACATGACGACACCGCCTACATCACTTATGTTCCGCTCAACATATGCCATATGGCGTAACTGCACGCTCATTTTTTATTTGTTTTAAAGTGAAACGCATCAAATATGCCTTCGTGTGTATAACGATATTGCACAAATAATACGGAAAAGTGCAAAGGAATAACTTTCATCGGTAAGTAGGTACCTAACTAGATAATAATTTTTAAAACTTAGAGCAAAAAAATGGCGCACAGATTTTGTTCGTGGTGTCTCCTCCATACGTAGTAATATTATCTCAATGATTTTAGTACATATTATGTTAAAAAATAAAGTAGTAAAATTTAATAAATCTAATATTTACAAATAAAACTTATCTTTTCGCAGATTGAAAATTATTTACATTTAGTAATAATCCATACTAATAATATTATAAATGCGAAAGTAACTCTGTCTGTCTGTCTGTTACTCAATCACGCCTAAACTACTGAACCAAAACATAGTGTGAAACTCACAATTGACATCGCCGGACGTTTACGCCGTGCGCAATAAATATGTACGCTTCGTAAGCGAGTATTTCATTTAGTACACCCAAACACCTAAAATATTTTTAAGTGAAACTTCTAGCGTGTTGAGAGTAAAATTTCTAGGTCGCGTCATGGCAATACCGCCACGTCAGGGCGATGAACTTTGAATCTTGTCAAAGAAGTTTCACTTCTGACACGTGTGCGCGGCACACACGCTGTTTATTTTTCAAAATGTAAATTCTATAAGTAAGAATATATATTCTATAATTTCTATAAAAACTTTATAAGAGAACTATAAAATTCTATAGTTTGTTTCAAGATTTAATGTTTTTAATTTTAATTAAAATTGGACGTCGATTGTCCATACGACCTTGTCTTACTGATCTTATTTTTTTTAATATTAATATTAATATATTTTAATATTCCCTTATCGATAAAGTAAAGTAAACAGCTGCTTTTCAGTAATGACTCGATCTGAGGTTATCTGTGCAATTACACAGATAAAATAAAATTGATTCCATCATGTACTCTTATTATTATATTTATAGCCATAACTTATACACTAAAATTAACTTAAAAATAAAACTGATACGACATTACATTTCTCCTTGCAAAAGCGCGGGAGACCACTGTACAAAAAAAAACAACAATTTGGTATTGAACACACTTTACATACAAACATAAGAACCAGTATCTGTTTGTCATATCTTTACTTAACCTAACAACAAAAACAACAATACAACAACAACATAAACAACAGCGCCATCTATACCGAAAGTTTGTAAATATTTTTTTAAATATGTTTTCTTTTCATATGCACAACACTTCATCATTTAAATATCCTGGATTCTCTCTAACATAGTCCAGGAGTTCTTCGACTGCTTGATGGAATTGTTCGAGTTCTTGTCTGAAGTCCTCCTGGAGGTGTAGCGGCGAGGGGATGTCGGGGGTGTTGGGGGTGTTTGGGGTGTTGGGGGTCTCCGGGGGGAACAGACTCGGGTCCAGGTCCCGGAGGAGCAGCAGTATGTCCTTGGGCAGTTCGTACCAGCGAAGGGGTGTGATGGTGGGTGCCAGGTCCACTTTCAGCCCACTGATTCTGGAAGTATATAATATGTACTTACGTAAATAAATAAAACATTTCGAACAGTTGATCAATTAAAATAAAAACTTGATTGGTAATGAATAATGTATATACAGTGTGGAAATTTTCGATGGGCCCTGGAGGGAAAGTACATACTTAAAATAGTGAAGTTAGCGAATTTTGCTGAAAGGAAACATTCCTTTATTTTTTCAAAAAGAAATAGAACTGCATTTAAAGATTTTTGAAAATATACTAGCATCGACCGGGAATAGAACTAATAGTCCAGTCAATATTGACATTCGAAATCGAAAATTTAATAATAATTCCAAAAGTTTTCAAACTTCGGTCAAGTAAATGGTACATTGGGACGACAATAAATCTCATTTTGCAACCTTGTCCGCATTCCGGAACATTGTTAAAATTGCAATTAAATTAATTTTTGCTGTATGGTCGTGAAAAAAATTCCAAAAGTTCTGCAAACTTGGGGAAGTTTTCGATATAATATTTCATATCACGTATTAAATTTGCAACCAATCTAAGCGTACGGAACATTTTTAAACTGAATGAAAACGTTCCAAAAGTTCTGCAAACTTGACACAGATATCGGAAAAATATACGGTTGTATAAATTTGCAACCTTTTTCGTTGACCGGAACATGTTTATTTATAATTATTTTTAATTCGTGGGCTTTTTTTTGAGTAAGGTGGTCTCGAAATAATTACAAAAGTTTTGAAACTTGGTTGCAAACTTCGAAAATATCTATTCTGATGCATTTACAAATTTGCAAAGATTCATACGCGATCCGGATCCGTAAGGAATTTGCAAAAATGTAATTTTTTTATTTTTTTATCTTCAAGAAATTTAAAAAGTTCTGCAAATCGAGGGGACTGTTTAATTTTGGGATGTCAAAAAAAAAAACGTTATTTTTATGGTATCTTTGAATCTCGCCAAAGATGTTTCACTTTTGACACGCGAGCACGTCGGCACACACGCTCGTTTTATTTTATTTTTTATTGTGCATTTTGAACCGACTTCAAAAAAAAAGGAGGAGGTTATCAATTCGGCCGGTATATTTTTTTTTGTTTATAACCGTCCGTTTGTATCACTGCACTGTGTGTGGTGTCGCTATACTCACGCAGCCTTGTAGCACTTGCGGTAGGCGTGTTGGGGCTGGGTGTGCGCGGTCTCGTGCAGCAGGCGCAGCGCCAGCGCGGCCAGCGCGTCGGCCGCCGCCGGCGCGCGGTGCACCACCGAGCGGCCCAGCAGCGGCTGCTCCACTGCAACCACACAATGCGACCAGTCACCAGGTGAGCACATTTTTTTGAGCTATTGGATAGCTTCTATCGCGGGCCTTGAGCGCGGGGACCGAATCCAGAAATTTAGTAACGAAAAACCTCACGCTCCCCACGGGGACGGGCGCGGAGGTGTGGCTTGAAGGCATAGCATGCAATAGCTTTACCGCGGCAGTCCCCGAGTGCCACACGTCTTTTTTTTATGTCTGACATAAAAAAAAAGCAAAGGGGCAGGTGGGCCACCTGATGTTAAATGGTCACCACCGCCCATATACACTTGTAACACTAGAAGTGTTGCAGGTGCTTTGCCGGCCTTTTATGGACAAATAAGCTCTTTTCTTGAACGCCCCAATGTCGTAGTTGTTCGGGAACACCGCAGGTGGCAAATCGTTCCACAGTTTTCAATAGTTAGTGGTGTAGCAGTGGTGTAGTGAGGTGGACGGCCGCGTGCAGTGAGCGGTGCGCACTCACTCGCGAGGTGGTCCCGCTGCGAGGGCGCGCACAGCTGCGCGGCGGCGGGCGCCTGCAGCAGCACCACGCGCACGTCGTCCCGCGCTATCGCCCGCCGCACCCACTCGCCCGGCGCGCCGGCCGCCATGCACCACGTGTTCATCGCGTAGAGGTCGTATACCTAAACACACAACACCTTTCACGTTACTGAAAGTATTTAAAATTCGACCATAAACAAAAAACCGCAAGGTCAAATAAATAGAAAAACAAAACTCACGCTCACTCACGCTAACTCAGGATCACTCACGCTAACTCAGTACCACTCACGCTCACTCACGATAACTCACTCACGCTAACTCAGGATCACTCACGCTAACTCAGGCTAACTCACGCTCACTCAGGCTAACTCACGCTAACTCAGGATCACTCACGCTCACTCACGCTAACTCAGGACCACTCACGCTCACTCACGCTAACTCAGGATCACTCACGCTAACTCAAGCTCACTCACGCTAACTCAGGATCACTCACGCTCACTCACGCTAACTCAGGACCTTTCACGCTCACTCAGGCTAACTCACGCTCACTCGGACTAACTCACGCTCACTCACGCTAACTCACGCAGCACGCTCACTCACGCTAACTCAGGATCACTCACACTAACTCAGTACCACTCACGCTCACTCACGCTAACTCAGGATCACTCACGCTAACTCAGGATCACTCACGCTAACTCAAGCTCACTCACGCTAACTCAGGATCACTCACGCTCACTCACGCTAACTCAGGACCTTTCACGCTCACTCAGGCTAACTCACGCTCACTCGGACTAACTCACGCTCACTCACGCTAACTCACGCAGCACGCTCACTCACGCTAACTCAGGATCACTCACGCTAACTCAGTACCACTCACGCTCACTCAAGCTAACTCAGGATCACTCACGCTTACTCAGGCTAACTCACGCTCACTCAGGCTAACTCACGCTCAATCACGCTAACTTAGGACCACTCATGCTCACTCACGCTAACTCACGCTAACTCAGGATCACTCACGCTAACTTAAGCTCACTCACTCTAACTCATGCTAACTCACGCCCACTCACGCCAAATCACGCCAACTCACACCAGTTACTCTTTCACGCAAATACTACTGAACCGATTACAATGAAATTAAGCACACATATAGAGGGTAACTTGGATTAACACATAGGATAGGTTTTAGTCCGGAAATCCCATGGGAACGGGAACGATGCGGGTTTTCCTTTGAAAGAGCGGGCGAAGCCGCGGGCGGAAATCTAGTAGCCTATATAACAAAAAAAAAAGACGGGTTGCACTCCGGGAGTGCCGGCAGAAGTGAAAACTTGATTATTAACGTTGAGCATGTTTGATATCCATCCGTCTTACGCTTTTTCGATCAGGTCACGTGCCCTGACGCGAGTTTAAGATTTTGTACCCCACCCCGCTAAAGAAGTTTTCACTTCAATAATAGTTCACCTGTCCGTCCGTAGCCCTTGCCAGCAGCGCCCGCAGCCGCTCGGCGAGCCGCATGAGCGGCGCGCAGTCACGCGCGTACAGCAGCAGGATCTTGTCCCGCGCGCCGCTCACAGCGCCCTCTTGTACCTTGCCCTCTTGTGGCGCCCATCTGTTTACATTTGTATATTTGAAATGTGAAAACTGATATCGCAATAATTTTTGTAATGTCAGTAGTGTAGTGATGGAGTGCAGGGCAGTATACGAAGTAGTGCAGTCTAGTGAAGTGTGGCACGGTGTAGTGTAGCGTGGCACGATGAAGTGAAGTGTGGCACGGTGTAGTGACGTAGCACAATGTAGTGTAGTGTGACATGATGTAATGCACTCACTCTACAGGCGGCTTGCGGCGGCAGCGCGCGGCGGCGGCCAGCAGCGCGGCAACCAGCAGCGCCAGCAGCGCGCCGCACACCCACCACACCGCGCTACTGCCGCCCTCCACGCGCAGAGACTGCTCCACCACATGATCTGTACTTACCAATTGTTATTTGACAAATTAAGTGGTTAAAATACGTGTCAATTGTAATTTTAAAATCAAAATTTATCCTATGGCATACGATATTATAAGTAAATTAATTAAGGCAATTGAAAATAATATAAATGTAAAACTGCAGTGGATACCTTCCCATATTGGCTTAGCAGGGAATGAGGAGGCTGATCGTTTGGCAAAGGCAGCAATCAGTGACGGTTCGGAAATTTATATTCTTCCGAATCACTATGAACTTTTACCTAAATTTAAATTTTTATGTTTGGAGCAGTGGCGCGAGTATTTTGATGTCCGTTCAAAAACAAAGGGTATTTGGTACAAAATTATGCAAAGTCAGCCTCATCGTTCTCCTTGGTTTGTTGGAAATATACCGCGCAATATTGTTGTGTTGGCACATAGATTGCGTTCCGGGCACATGCCATTAAGAGCTTTTGCACATATGATGGGTAAAATAGAGTCTCCTTTGTGTATAATTTGTGGAAAGACCGAGGACGTGCATCATGTGCTTGTGGAGTGTGTCCGGAATGAGACGAAACGTTTGGAATTATTTCAAAAACTAGATGCTTCGCGGGCCAATATGGGAATTTTTTATAGCTTGTTATCCAACCCTTGCTCGGAGGAGGCAGGGCTGGTGTATGGCATGGTGGGAGATTTTCTTTCAACGTATAGCGCTGGCTCCTAGGCGTTCTCATTGTTATTTAGATATATATTATGTTTATTAATTTGTGTTTAGTTTGTAAGTTGATTGTTACAATGGGGCTGCCATGAACATTCGTTCAAAAGCCTTGAATAAATGATTGAAAAAAAAAAAAAAATCAAAATTTATTTTTTTACTGTAGGTACTAAAACGAAATTTTGAAAACAGAATTTTTGGCTGCAACGATAGAAACACACATATTTGTTATACTACTTTTAGACGTAACTTTTTATTGAATATTTTTGTGGATGAATAGTTGTCAACTATTGTCGTATTTCCTGTTCGAACATGCTTAGCTGTCGAACATTATAAAATGCCGCTTTCCTTTAAATTGTGGCGCATTCGTACGAATCGTGCCTAGGGGCTCGGACGTTGTTTACACGACCCAACTATACTTACTTTGTTAATAATCGTCGACTTGCTGTTATTTGTTATCAAGTGTCTACATCAATTAGCCAGTTGTGTAGAATCACAGTATATTTTTATTACATTACATTCAAACTAATGTTGAACCCAGAGCCCCGTGTGTAATTTCTAAAACTACATTAAAAGTGCATTTGCACACTCCTTCTGGCCGGACACACGAGTTAGCCAACTCACCGAACACGCGGTTCGCGTTGGTGAGGCGGCGGAAGAGCGGCGAGGTGTCCCAGGGCGCGCAGTGCTGCAGGCGCATGTTGTAGCGGCCGTACGCGGCGCGCAGCGAGCACCGCACCTCGCTCAGCCGCCGCCCGCCCGCAGCGCAGTCGCGCGACACGTCCCAGCAGTGCTGCCACCGCACGCAAACATCATCGCCATTAACGTAATCGTTATTACCACCACCATCACATACACAATCGTCATAACTACCAACAGCATACTTAACAATCATTATCATCACCGACAACATAATCTATACTAATAAGCTGAAGAGTTTGTTTGTTTATTTGTTTGAACGCGCTAATCTCGGGAACTACTGGTCCGATTTAAAAAATTCTTTCGGTGTTAGAAAGTTCATTTATCGAGGAAGGTTATAGGCTATATATCATCACGCTACGACCAACAGGAGCGAAGCCACGGGGGTGAAACCGCGGGGAGCAGCTAGTTAACAATAATTTTCATCACCAATATCATACTTAACAATCATTATCATCACCGACAGGATACTTAACAATAATTATCATCACCAATAGCATATTTAACAATAATTATCATCACCAACAGCATATATAATAATCATCATCAACAATGAGAGCATCCTTATCAATCACTATCACGTCACTTAACAATTTTTATCATCAACAGTATACTTTACGATAATTATCACCACCAACATACCCATTATTAAAATAATTTATAATTTACACATTTTATCGAAAGTCATATTACTAGTTCATGTTAAATTCTTTTGTACTTTATGTTTATTATGTAGATAATGAATATTTGACTTTGTTGCCTTTTCGATATCAATTGGAAATCCCATCGGACTAGTCTAGTGATAAATAAATTATCTTATAAGTTTAATAACGGCCATATAATATTCCGCAAGTCAAAAACATCTCCATATGGTCACCTCATACATACAAACATAATTAACACATGTTACGATAAGCGCTTTACATGTAATTAATAAAACTATGTATTTAATAACTCCGCGCTTAGAAAATCTGCTTATTATATAATATGAGACCGTCATAGACTGACGCAAATTGCTGATATATTAAATAGATAATAAATAATAGTTCCTGGAACCCCGCATTTCTTTAAAAGGCTATCAATTAATTAACACAAAATATTTTATATATAGATATAGGTATGTGCGTATAATAACGCACAAAAATAGTGTGATTAAATTTACGTTTTCCTTATGGGTAAATTAATTTGAAGATATAAATATGAGTGCATTTGGAATTAATCCTTATATTTAAATAGCCAAAATCATGTGTGTTTATCCTGGATCCTGGATACGAATACTTATTCATATTATCCATTTAAAGTAGAAATAAATACGTTTCGACTTTTTTGTTAGCAGACATTATACGTTTTAAAACCTAAAATATCTTCTAATAAAAATAAAATTAATGTTTTGCACAGTTTTCTACTTAATTAACTTTCAAAAATAAAAGTGGCCCAAATGAAATGTTTCATAGCCAGGTGCAGTTGTTTCGAAGATTAACTAAACAAATAGAAAGGCAACAAGCCAAAACAAATTTCTAAGTTACATTTATTCATTTGTATTTTTTATATGATAAAAAGACAATAAAATCATAAATAAATCGCGTTTTAAATCTTCAAATACCAAGAAAAAGTCGTAAAAAGTACGCTTCAACATACAATCGGATGCGTATATTATTATGTATTGTTATATGGATTTTACGAGCGATGAAATCGGCGAGATCCTAATTGGGTTGGTTTATTTGTGTTCTTCGATTGAGTCCTTGAATATATTTAAACCGTTCCGTTAAAAGCAAGTGTTGGTGATGTATATTAATTAGGTAGAATGTATGTGTTATGATCTAAAACACAAATTAATCTATTTAGTGCAGTCTCAAAGTGTCTAATAAAAGTCTACCAAAAAATTGAAACAAAATTATTTTTCCTTAAACAAAACTTCATGTTTATTATTGTTTTATCCATATTAATTATTATATGTTTAACAAATAACAACGAATTTTTCCTATTATAGACTGAGAGAGTAAAATATTTACAAAAGGTCATGTGGATAACAAAACAACGCTATTGTTATGATTTGGGCTCTATGCAATTGTTTTTCTAAAAAGTTGATAATAATTTTTTTATGAGGTAATTGTTCTTTATTTAGTATTTACCTTATTGATATTCCTCTTAGACCATACAACTTTTTTTATACACAAACAAAAAAAAGGTTGATGTCGCAAGAAATAAGTGGTGTACCTTTATAATACATACATATATAAAAGTATGTACTGTATTAAAATAAACCTCTAAACGTATGTGTGACTGCACCAGGTAAATAATGGGGAAAAGCTATAGCAAATTTATGCCTGCAACTTCATGCGGAAATAATATTTTCCTCATGGTTCAACCCCTATGTGTGAATAACAAATAGTATCCTTAACCCGCTGCACTGGCCAAGTGTGTGTTGGTACATTTAACTATTAATAATTAGGTTTTTTTCTAAAGTAATAGAATAGTAATTGCAAGTAAATAAGAAATTAATATTTTGCATGTTTCTACTTGATAGTGTTCAACCTCGATTTTTGATTAAATCCAAAAGATAAAATAACTCATGCATTCTTGCTCTGAAGATGTTTATGTTATATAAGATGTATTCTTAATGTGAAGATACATTATAACGCAGATGTAGTCCAGGAGGAATCGGCGCATGAGTACCGAAAACTATTCCACCTCAATTTTTTTACGTGATCCTCTTCAAATTGCCCTACTGATGATATAAATGCATGTTGCCATGGGGCAACCCGGTGCCATATTGTTTAAACCGAAATTGTTTAAACAATTGCAAGGAATTGTTATTTTTCAACCGGACAAATTTTTTTTATATTTTTTATCGAAATACCAATAAAAAAGGTCCAATTACTTTTCACGATAAAGTTAATATTTTCAAAGATATGAATTTTTTAAGGTTTGAAAAATCTCAAATTTGGGTACTTTCGACCCATGAAAAATATATTTAAAAAAAAAATAATATATAAGTAATATTTTTTTTTCAATTCTCTATACAATAGTTAATAATATTGTTAATAGAGATTTAAGAAAATTTCATTGTTTATATCTGTTTTTTAATTGTTAACTTCGCGCGCTCACAAATAATATAAGTTGCATACTTCTATGTGGTTGTGATTCAGAAGACTGTAAGAATATAATATATAAAAATAATATTGATAATAAATAAATACTTATTTTTAAATCTTGTTTTATTATTTCATACTTCTCCATCTATAACTTTCGTTTGAAGAAGTTATTCAATGTAATTAATAAGGTAAAAGACCTAGTTATTGACACTTTAAATTTTATTTTAGTTAAAAAAAAAACAAATCAATTCTAATAAATTAATAAATATAATTTTTGAATTAAAAATTTTAAGATCTTTGGTTTTTTGAGAACATTTCATTCTTTTAATTAAAATCAAATTGCGAGTGTCAAACAACTAGGCCAGTGTCAATAACTGGGTCTTTTACCTTACTTGCTGTTTCAATAACAAAAAAGTAATATAAACTGACAAAAAAGTAATTTTAATTACATGTTTCAATTTATGCTTAAATAACTTTAAAAAAATTGATTTCAGAAAAAAATATATAAGAAACAAATTGTAGACAATTTAATTATTAATAAGATTGCTCTCTTTAGAAATCTTGATAAAGTTGATAGTTTTTAAGATAAATGATAAATAATGATTCAAGACACAGAGAGGCCGATGCAGCGCATGAGTAAGAGAGAGACGGCGATACTTAAAGGTAAGCGGCGCGTACTTGTGAGCGCGCGAAGTTAACAATTAAAAAACAGATATAAACAATGAAATTTTCTTAAATCTCTATTAACAATATTATTAACTATTGTATAGAGAATTGAAAAAAAAATATTACTTATATATTATTTTTTTTTTAAATATATTTTTCATGGGTCGAAAGTACCCAAATTTGAGATTTTTCAAACCTTAAAAAATTCATATCTTTGAAAATATTAACTTTATCGTGAAAAGTAATTGGACCTTTTTTATTGGTATTTCGATAAAAAATATAAAAAAAATTTGTCCGGTTGAAAAATAACAATTCCTTGCAATTGTTTAAACAATTTCGGTTTAAACAATATGGCACCGGGTTGCCCCATGGCAACATGCATTTATATCATCAGTAGGGCAATTTGAAGAGGATCACGTAAAAAAATTGAGGTGGAATAGTTTTCGGTACTCATGCGCCGATTCCTCCTGGACTAATGTGAAAGAAACCTGTTTAAATATAAAAATAGTGTGTGTACCCAGCACACGTGTCAGAAGTGAAACTTCTTTGGCAATATTCAAGGATCCCAAAATCGTCTTTTGTGACGGTATTGCAATGACGCGACTGCAACTGCGATAAAATTTTACTCTAAACGCGCCTAAAGAAGTTTCACTACAATAAGCATGGTTAAATCTCATTTATAGTGGAACTTACTTCGTCATTAGTAGTGTTGAGTAGCGCACATAAGCTCATTGTGTAGTCTGTCGCTGGAATGTAGCTCAAGTACCACTTGACTGTGAGACGCTCACTGAAATAGTATAGATAATATATTCAAATCAGCTCATAATGTGTACAAATATAATATATTCTTAATAATTAAATGTGTGTTACTAGGAAAGAAGTCACTCTATATTGTGTCAATATGCATGCATGTAAATACTAAATGTCTTGATTTCAGAAAAAATAGCTTTTGATTCTTACAAAATATCTAAGTATGGTCAACATTTTGCTTTGAATTTATAAGGCTAGCAAAATTTCACATAAAATGAGATAAAAGCTTCTTATAAATTGCTTTCATTCATAACTATTATTACAATCATCAATTTACACTCAACAACTATATACTTCTTTGAATGCCGAACAATACTTTACCTTGAAAGACCTTATTCAAACAACTTGTTATTGAACTGTTTAGTATGCTTCAATTTGTAATGCATAATAATAAAAATAAATAACCAGTTGTGAATGAATATATTTGAATTTCAAGGTCTTTTTATTTTATCATCATTTGAGATATGCAATGAAACAAACAAAACTACATCTCATTTGGTCTTTTTACCTAAGTTTCAAATTAAGGTACAACATTAAGCACTAAAAAAATTTAAAATGTCTTACTCGCTAAAGCTCTGTATGGAGATCCTTGTTTCACTGTTAGTGAAACGTTCCTTGGGAAATTCATTTGTTATATAAAATAAATGATCTTCTGGACTGCCGCTGATTTTCCCATAGTGAAGAAATGTCTTAACTAAATAACAAGTCCCGTTGAATATCAGATCAAGGTTAGTAGCGAAACATACCTGCAAATTGTTCACAACAAACTATGTAAATAGGACTTTTACAATTTCCATAACAATAAATGAGGAAAATCATTCACTTACATTGCTACAATTTAAATGTGTAATATTCACATCTTTGTTGAAAAACGAGTGGCCCTGTCTCACATACAGAAAGGCATCACCGTGGCATTTGTCCGCGGTGGTATTTTCTTTGCATCGTAACGTGAGCTCCCAGCTAGTCACCTTGTCCTTCGATTTTGGCGTCGTACACCACTCCACCCGGTACCTTCCGTCCACGCCATCGTTAGCTGGCACGAAGCTAAGCCTCGTCTCTGTACTGTTACTGCACTGCGTCTCGACGTCCGCGTTCGATATAGCACATAGAAGTACCACTAATAATACCGTTAACATTATTCTTAGCGTTCCGTCACGACATAATGTAAATAATTCTCGTCACTTGGCACAGGTCATCACATATTCACTTAATTTGTCAAGGAAATTTATGAATAAAATGTTAAAGGTTATCGTTTCAAATATAAATGATCTTAAAGATGGATAGATGGTAAATTAAACATAAGTTCGTAGCGTCATTCGTCAACAACTTTTTATAGTACACAAGAAATTGTGAATGTTCTATATGTATTCAAAGCGCTAATCAAATATTGTTGATGATTACACTCCTAATTTGGAATTTTGATTTTGTGCGTTGAAACTAGTTTAAAAAACGAAAAAAATATACAACCAATATGCAACTCAGAAAATAACACGAAAATAAAATAATTCGCAAAGAAGCAGAAGCTTCGGCTGGAATTGTCATTGGTAACATAATATGTCATCCGTCAAATGTCATTTATTTGATTGACGTATTTTTTATTCTTTTTCAGATAATGTATATGAATACGATGTCTTTCGATAGTACAATCTCCAGTCAGAAGAGAATACAAGTTTTATGTATTCGATTTAAAGTGTTGTGGATTTAAATGAAGGCCATTTTATTAATAGATCACCCTAATAAAACAAAACATGGTAACAATTTTTAAGAAGACCATTTTAAATCCCACTAGCTTTCAGCTTGCGGTTTCACCCGCCTTGTCTAAAACCTAATAAATTATACACTCAAATCTTACTTTTGAATCACTTTTTCAAAAAAAAAAACGCATCAAAATCCGTTGCGTAATTTTAAAGATGTAATGCATACATAGGGACAATGGGGACAAAGAAATCGACTTTGTTTGGTTTTATCACAGATATATAAACATCGGATGTCTGTGAGTGAGTTTTATACTATGTAGTGATTCTGATAGATGGCGCTATATTTAAAATGTAAAAAGAAAAAGAAAAAAAAGCGGAGGCGAAAAGCTGGTAGTTCATAAGTAGGTATATTAAAGAATAATTTTGGGGATTAAAACGATACATGGTTTATCTATAATGTTATAAATCTGAAGAGAATATATTTTTTGTTTGTAAATTATTTAACTGGTACTTAGATAGTCGAGCTAGTTCGAGGAAGGCATATATTATCATCATGCTAAGACCAATAATACAAATAAAAACTGAATTAAAACTTTGTTTATTAATAACAACAGGCTAAAACAATGATTATTAAATAAAACCAATCATTGAAACTGCATTCTAGCCACAACACTTTATTATAACTTACACATACACCAGATAAACTAACATGCACTCTTTTCATTACATAATAAATTAAATTCCAATCTGTTGAGCTAATACTGCATACATTGCTAATGCAGTGAGACCAACAACAGATGCATGTGCTGCTCGTACTGCTAACAGTGCCCACGCACTGAGAGACAGTATGCTGGCAACTGCGTCTTCTATTAAACTTCTGTATGGAGATAGAGCGAGGAGGGCGATGACTATGGGGGAATGTTTCTTGGGTAGATCGCTGCGAGTCCAGAGCCACACTAGAGCTGCGGTGGAGGCGTGTTGCAGGAGCGCCACGTTCGACTCGGCGCACGAGCGAACGTAGCGCCAGTCGAATTCGGAACCGCGCGCGCCCACCCATAGGAATACACTGCGGGTGACTATCACCTGGAAAATGCAATGTTTTTATGTAATTGTAATTGTGTTAAATTAAAATTGAGGGAATAAATTGGGAGAAATGAAAAAATGGATGTCAATATTGTGGAATAATTATTTTTATTTTATTTTATTTTTTTATTTATTTATTTATTTCAGGTAACAGACAATAAATTGTACAGACCCATATTATAAATACCTTACAGACTAACATACATATAATAATTTAAAACTAAACTAAACTAAGAATATATTAAGCACTACACTATACACAATTCACGGCACTGGCGGTGTCATATTGCGCTGAACGGGCTTTGGCTGGGTGTTGCGAAGCCGCCCGCGAAACCGCCGGAACACAACACCACGGGGCCAGAACTCCTCGCTCATGAAGGTCGACAGCTGCTCGCTCGGTACACGCACAACAAATGAATTAAAATTCAAATTGTTGCGCGGCTCCAGGCGCTGGACCCTCACGATAAACTTGGTCTTCACCCGCACATACTCCACTACATCAGAAGCTTGGGTAGAGTGGTGCAGGCGGGACACGTACAGCTGCGTCGTCGGTATGGCGGGCCGCAGCAGGTGGTTGTTACCGGTCGGGGCGGTACCGCACTTGTTGGAGGAGGGCTTCTTTTTCTTCTTCCTTTTCTCTACCTTTGTAAAGCCTTCCTCATCGAGTGGATGACGTGCCGCACGGCGCGGGGAGTCCCTGTGCTTAACGGGATCTCCATCTCGGGTGATATTATCTTGCCGCTTTACGGGAGGCTTGGCGGCAGCGGCCGCGTAACCAGCCGGTGTCGGGTTGGCTACACGCGGCGGGCTCTCCGGGGGAGGCGCGGGTCGGGCGGGGCGCGGCGTGACGCGGTCGACGGCCGGCGGCGTCGTCAAATTCGCTGACTCAAAAGTCTCACATTGCGCTCCACGACGTGTGTTCACATTTGAAACCTCCGTTGACCTACATAATGAAATTGAATCGCGCAGGGCGACGACCTCATTACGCAGCTCGTTGATGGTGGATTGGGAAGCTCCAAATTTGAACTCCATCTCCTTTAGGGCCGTCCTTAAAGAAGTGATATCCTTAAGAAGGCGGGTGACGTCGACGTGGTCGAATGTGACGGGAGGCAGCTTACGCAAATCCTTCGCCACGAAAGTCGGCACGTCGTCCGGATCGGTCTCCTTGAACACCTTGATGATGTCCCGTAGACTTCTCTCTCCCTTCTCGTCCCTCCTGCGAGACGGCATCCTGTCGGCCATATTCAATGCCGAAAAGAGAAGTGATTTGGCGTCACGAATCTCTTCCTCCGTAAAATTGCTCGTGCAAATTTGTTCTATGCTAACTTCATCCATGACATCCAGCTGATACTGCAGGTATGCCAGGACTTCATTAGGCACAAGCGTAGCGCTCATTGTTACGAGCGAAAACTTCGATAATAAAAAATATTAATTATTTATTATGCATATTCTGCACAGCGCAATGCGTCCGCTTTGGAGCGCGCATTGCACTAGACTATTAAATACTGATGGTTATCTCATCAATTACTTATGAAGGTTTTCCTTTAAGAGAATAAAGTAACAGCATAAGCTATAGTTTGTCATGATACTAATTTCTTTAAATAGAACTACATTCTCAAGTCCAATTTCATATTGTATTTTGTCATTCTACAAATAACTACTGTTTTAATACAATTATTATTCTACTCATTTGCATTAATAAAAAAATGCTAGTCTAATACTTATGCTCAGAGTAATATTGGTTTTATAAAACATTTTGCACAACATACTATAATGGAAGATAAGAGAGCCAAATTGACAATAAAATATGTTCTTTAATGGACTGCCTTGAATTAACAATTGCCACTTGCAATATTTAGTTATTTAAGTTTAATGTTTCTTACTTCTGCACTAGCCCAGCCTATAGCTGCAGTGAGGATCTTCGCATGTCCCTTCCCAGGCACAGAGTTGATAGCAAAGTACAGACCCAGTAAATCTGCTAAGTCCACTGTAGCTTTAAGAATTTCCTGAAATTAACAACAAATCTGATTAATACCACAGAACATAATACTGTAAGTACTTGTGTTATAAAATTTTAAAGCCCAAATCATGGCAAAAATTTGTATCAATTGAGATAATACTACATAATGTTTTTACTTGATAGTTCAATAAATTAAATACTGGATTCCTATCCTTAAAATCCTATAGGAATGTGACTGTTATCACCCAGTTAGGTGATAACTTTAACCCAGATAAAACCTGATTATTTGTGTGAATGTCTACATAGTGCGTTTTTATCCATTCATACTTCAAATAATACATATTGTGAATTGAATACTTACTAAAAGAACATCATATTCTCCATTAACTTGTGTGTTATCGTAATCTGGGAAGAACGTTGCTAGAAGTAACATTTTGCACAGCTGAGTGAAAATATATAGTCCACCGGCATACACACATTTCGACAACGTAGCATATTCAGATCTACAACAAAAAAGTAAAGCTTGAAATCATTTATAATAAAAAGTTTGTATAACCTAGATAATAATGCTTACATTCCAGAATACTTGTAGGCCATATGATATGGCGCATAAACTAATGCTAAACAATTGCCGAAATGATAAAGAGTCATTTTTGATGATTTCTATACATAAAACAAGTAATAAATATTAATTTAATTAAAATGATAGATCACAATAATTTACATTTACAAATCTGAGTACAATTGACACATGACATTTAACTGAAGTGTTCTGACAAGTGACAGCTTACAGGCAGGGTTGCAAGAAATAAAATTCAACTTTTTTATTCACGGTGTGGCCAGCCTGCGGTACTATAAATTATTTTAAATTCTAGAAAAAATATTAAATATACACACGTTTCATATCATTTTAGACTTATATTTCTAAATTTATCTTCGGACGAGTTTTATTGGAAGGCTTTTGGAAGGGATTACCTACTAATTT
This sequence comes from Colias eurytheme, assembly GCF_061535395.1. NCBI lineage: Eukaryota > Metazoa > Arthropoda > Insecta > Lepidoptera > Pieridae > Colias > Colias eurytheme. Next base: position 11,638,768 of record NC_142983.1, read on the forward strand.
TACATGCAAAAATATAGTATGTTATGATCAAACATTTGGTTTCTATAATATCTAGACAGTATATTTTTGAAATGAAAGTAATGTCAATATACGGTCTATAGAATGAATACATTTAACATTTCTACTGTATTATATTTCGACAATTAATTTTATTCATGTTCATCACTTAAATAGGAACGACAGCAGTCACATACAAAAAGTTCGCGCTAATTTTTGACGTTTAATTCAGAAATCACAGAGCAAGTAATATGTTCAGAAATAAATAAACTAACTTTACAACGATCAATTGTCCGTATTTATGCAAAATGGAACCACTCGACAAATTTCGTTTTTTACTTTTATTGAAGAATACTCATTCAAAAGTGGTCTAAATTCTTATACAAACAAGAACCACATGATTTTTACGTTGGAAACAAGGTATACTAAAAGCAGAAAGGAACCACCAGCAACAACGAATAATACCATATTAAGCAAAACCGAACCACAGCACCACGGGACTGCTTTGTTCAAACAAATAAACGATATTACTATCATGTCATTTTATACAAAACAGATCCACACCTACTTGGTACCATTATACATTACACATATTTCTATTAATAACAATTATTTTTAATACACAAAATGGAACCAGGTTTCTGTGGTATGGTTATGCGTAAAATAAATACATAATTTAATTGTAATTTTTTATTGCAAAATAAAACCACAAGCATTCGGTTCTATTATGCATAAATAAATATTGTAAAATATTCTGAAACCCATCATCGCTATATGGAACCAAATGCCTTGACTTGTTACAATGCTTCTCGTCTTTAAACAACATATTTCATTACTTAAATAGCTCAAAGTGCAAAACTCCAATTTTTTAAGTAAAACGTCGAACATCTGTCAATTTAGGTGACATTCAGCGAAGTAGTTCGAATACGTGACGGTGTTTTTTTCCTCCGCGAAGTAAGTTCTATTGTTTTTGTTAATTACCTTTAAAATTAAATGTGACAATGTTTAGTAATAAATAAATAAGCAAGCAATGGGTAAGAAAAGCATTGGAGACGAACACCGAAGATAATAATGAAGATACAACGGGTAAGTAGTTTTATTTAATGCATTTAAGTACTTATTGAATCTGAGATGCAGGTACGCTTTATCCACTTTTGATTCATTCCCGATTGTGGTGTGATTTTAAGAAGATAGTTCATTAAGTAAGTACAAGAGGAATCCTCTGTGGATTTACGTATTTTAACGACAATGTCGTTGTTCACGAAGGCGAGTCGAATTAAGAGTCATTTTGTTACGATTCATCTGTCATTGTGAGATGAAACTACTAAAGTCTAAACCCTGTTTTAAAAATAACTGTCGATGATCTAGGTACCTACCTACTATTTTGGTAAAATACGTTTAGATTCAGATTCAGTACAGTACATTCAGCCACATCATTCAGCGCATATAATTATTATTTGTTTGATTTTAAAACTCGCGCGGCTACTGTTTTGACCGGAACAAGGCCCTAGCCTGCGAAATTCAAAATTTTAACAATTTTATTTAATTTTTTGCTAGGGTTGCCACTGTTGCGTATGATTTTTAGGGTTCCGTACCCAAAGGGTAAAACGAGACCCTATTATTAAGACTCCTCTGTCCGTCTGTCTAGTGTCTATCCCTCTGTCTCATGAACCGTGACAGTTAGACAGTCGAAATTTCACATTATGCATTTCTGATGCCGCTGTAACAACAAATACTAAAAAAAGCAATAGCAAATGCAATAGCTTAATAAATATTTAAGAAGCTCCCATACAATAAGCCGTGATTTTTTTGCCGTTTTTATAGATAATGGTACGGAACTCTTCGCTGCGCGAGTCCGACTCGCACTTAGCCAGTTTTTTGTACATGGCGCATGTACATACAACATATTCATAGACACGGCTTTATAAAAACTAATATAATTTTGCTGTCGCCATATACCTACCTACGTATAAAAGCCACGCGGCTTTATTGTTTTGATTGAAAGCTTTTTTCTTTTTATTACAGAAGATAACGAAGAACCTTATACGTCGCTGCTTCTGGAGAAGCTTTCTTCACCTTCTAGCGATATTCAGTCCATATTACATCTCATTCCACAAGATGCACAGTTTTTATAACGGTCTCATTAGTGATGATGCAATAGAAGACCACATAGATGGACTAGACACGGTGGATTTCGAAATCCAATTTGATGATAACGTCGAATAAACGTCCTATATAAGTATTATTTTATATATTTTATTAATTAAAGCTTTAATTACGATATTATAAATACATAGTTTCATTTATATCATTAAATCCCTGGGATGTGGTTCCTTTTTGTATAAGAGAAAACCTATCAATTGATAAATGTTAAAAGGAACCACATGCACATTTTCTTAATTATCTAGAAAGTTTAAGAATATTCAGTGCAAATTTATATACACATACTTAAATAAGTAATTTATCAATGAATTTAAATAAAATAAATTTTAATTTTACTTCATCTAACAGAGCTGCAAATGTTTTTGTAAATCCTTTGATATCTCAGAAGTGCGTTTTTGCTGGGTGGTTCCTTTTTGCTTAAATACGGACAATTGCGATAATTTATTTCATTTTTAGATAAATACAATGAAAATTTAAATACAATAAATTTGCTATATTGTGAGAAAGCGTTACATCATTGCAGGAACCACAAGGAGAAATTTGAAATAAAACTATGCTTTGAATTAAGTATTTATTTTATTTTTATATTTATTTAATTAACATTGTGAATATTTTACCTGCTTGTGTATGTAAATGGGTGCTATATGTATTCTTAAGTCAGTGATTATTACAGGTAGATAATTAGGTATAAAATTATAAAATTCATATTTGTATTTTGGGATAAGTATTATATACAAGTACTTATGTACATAAAAAGTCATATATTTTATTTATCATTTATTGATTGTGTTATAAATTGAGATGTATTGATATAAGTAAAAAAAGAACATTGTTCTCTAATTCAACGCAGAGAAAAAGGGATGCAAAATAAAGGGTGAGATAAAAAAGGGGTAGCTTTTTAACCCTTTCGTTTTTTAGCACACGCGCAAAGGGGTAAGGGGCTTGCTGGCCAATGGCAGGTTAGAGTTTTGTAAATTTAGATTTTATTCGTCCAAAGTTGCGTTGGGCCACAAGGGATCCATGAGACGGAGTCTCTCCGAGCGACTGCAGTACAATTTTGACTATCAGACCAACAGCTTGTCTCTTATTTGCATATCAAACAACTTCAATCATTTCCTTTTGTACAAGTTTAATTATAAGTTATCCCAGGCAAATAATATGTGTGGATTGCAGTACATTGGGCGTTGGAAATATGATATAATTATTTTTCTTCGGTAAGTTTTACCATTTCATTATTTTCCTTGAAACAGTTGATAGCTTTAAATATTATATAAACATGAATATAAAAAATTAATTAAGTAATAAAGCTGATTAAATGAAATTTAATTTGAATTAAAAAAAAATTAGGACTCTATTAATGCTTTTATTATTATTCCATGATACAATAATTAATAATGTTCTTAAAAGAAAATAAATTAAGTCTGTAAATAAAGAAATAATTTACATTTAAAAAAATCTAATCAAAAAATAGACTTTTAATATAATATGTATTTAAATTTTATTTTAAAATGGCTTTAACCAATAAGTGGTCTTATTGGTTTCTTAAATTTCAAATAGGAGTAATTTTATAATTCTCATAAGGCTAAAGTATTTTTATTTATGTTAATAATGTATATAGGATTGACCTTCATCAATACCAATATTCTAATGTGGAAAATAATATTATGTAATATGATTTTCAAATCTTTATACGGGATCAATTAAATACTTATGCAATTTCAAAGTAGTATTTTTTTATTTTAATTGTAAAGATATAATTTGCATGACACAACACAAGAATTCATTATTTTTTAATTAATTAGGTACCTACATAATATTATGTTGAAGACTTTTGGCTTGTTCGTAGTTAATAGCGGCAAAAGTAAACAAAACGGATTTTCATGTGATTTCATAAATGGCGATGCAATAACGAAGAATTTCAATTAAATAAGCACGCGGGAAGCTACCGCACGTAGATTTTAAAAATGTATTTTCCTTTTATTTTCCATATCTCCGGATTCAAAACTAGATGACTTAATATTAGATTTTATACATAACTATTATATTATTTTCATAAAGAGCTACTCGATTTCTTATAAAAAATATTATTTTCTTATTTAACGAGTGCAGATAGCTTCTACAAATCTCTTTTTAAAATAAGGTAGGTGGTATACTACACGTCATTATAAAATCTAAACTAAATCCACATCCACTCAATATCTTTTACTAAAACCTAATGTTAATAAACGTAATATTTCAAAATGTTTCTCAACAATTTTCTCGCAAATACCCGCAAAAAATAGTAGTGAATAGAAGTATTCACGGTAGTCCTCTCACGTCAACCCTCCATTACAGCTTTGTCCACTCACAATGGCGATAAAGAATAAAGAATCGGGACCATTAGGTAAATTTCCTTATTCATTTTTTTGCGTGACACCCTCACCGGGTAAAAAGCGGGGAAACTGTTATTTATCACGAGAAGACACTCTCGAGATCTCAATCTTGGGGGTTTTTTGTTTAGTATAATCCTTATCGTTTGAGACTACCTACTTGTGTACTTGAAAGCTTGAGCTTATTTACGGCTATCGACGTATCTTTATCATTATGTTATTAAAATGATATAACCTTCTGTACTTGCGACTTCCTTTAAAACGTTAATTTACAAATACCTACATTAAGTACGTTGAAGAATTAATTATGATGCTCATGCTTCAATTAATAATTACCTACGTAAAACAAGCTTCATCGTTGGAAAGCATCGTGGAAAAAGCTCGATATAAGTTAATTTATTGAGGCCACGTATCGACCTGATTTGTTTTTGCAGCATCTTATATTCTTTTGATTGTGCCAATTTGTGAATGATAGGCATTTAAATATCTTTAAAGTATAATAAATAGATACAAAACAGTATGAAAATGTACCTACCATTCAGTATAAATGGATTAAATTTAAAACATTCAGTCATAATAACAATCATCGGTGAATTGTCTACATTTCAATAGTTCACAGTAGAAATATCGTTTTTTCGCGTGCGTTATAGAAAAATAATTTCAATTTGGGGAGCGTAGGGCGTCCGGCTTGCATTATTCGCGTCACGCACGGTGCAGGCGACTGCGGCGGCCAGATAAGCGAGTATTGACTATCGGGACCAAAGAAACGTCCAAGTTCGGGGCCTTATCGGAAACGGCTTACCGTGACCCCATGCAAACTCCCTAATGCGACATTCCTCACCGGCCCTCCTGCACCCTCCGGCGATCGATCTCGATGCAAAATTGTCCTCTCGGCGGGGAATACTAGTTTTGTTACTTTCCTCATAATCTCGTTTTATTACTCTAACTTTTATCTCTATTATTTAAGTGGTGCCGGTTGTTTGATGTTGAAAATTGATATATATTATTACAATAGCGCCTGATAAAAATAAGGAAAACGTTTTTTTACCTATTACTTACTGAGTGTTTATTATTAGTATTAAGTTATTTTAACATAAATATATTTTGTAATAATCTCAATAGTTAAGGACTTAGTATCTGAGTACCTAATTGTTCAATTGGTGAAGAGAATATCGCAAAGTGCATTCAGTTATTGGGGCTTTAAGCGTTCACTAATCTTGATTATAGCGCATTGATTTAGTCACGCTCGCGCTCATATAAAATATTAAAACTGATCATATCTAAAATTCCATTTGTAAGCAAGATCGCATCGTTTGCTAAACATTATATTCTGAAGATGGAGCTTCATTCTTTATGTATAGGATACCGACGAGCGGCATAGAATATTTGGTGGCTGATCAAAAAGTCCAATTTGGTTTTATATGCCACTGAATATTGAGCGACGGACCGCTACATTTTGTGGACAGAAATTCGATAGAGAATGTAAAACAAGCTATGGAATTTGTTTCTATTTCTGCGAAAACAACATATTATTTTTATTTTTGTTCTTTGAATATATTATATAATTAACATAATCGATAAGATTCGGCTCATTATTAGATAGGTATGAAAGCTTTTAATCATTCTATCACCTACCGTAGTTCTCATATACTTAGGTATAACTTTATCTTATGCTTAATTATCATAATATACTATGTGATTAATTCATAGACAGCTTTGAGTCATAAATATTAAACAATGCTAGATTTTCAATTCGACGTGTATCCCCTTAGATCTGAGGCTTTCTCCGAGTTCGGATTAGAGAGGTTTGATATATGGCCGCGGGTGGCGGTAAATCAAATTTTGATTGCTATTTTCTTTGCGGAAAGTCGGAGTTGTCCTCTGGGAACGGTGGTGGTGTAACGTGGGTTAACCGATCCCAGGACGATTAAATTCGCTTTTTGTGAATTGCTAGTACTGTTGGTATTTCGCATAAACTTTTCCTCAAACTTATTCTTTTTAAATAACCATAAGAACTTATGTTAATCAGTTTTGCTGGGGTATTGAATAGGTACTTACTTAAACGAAATACGAAATTAGTAAAAACGAAATATTTTAGCTGCTTTTCCATAGAATACTTACCTAATAGTAGCTAATGGCTTTTCCAAAAAGTTTTGGTATGGGAGCGTATTTTTTCCACTTCTCAATGTAAATACGTTAGACGATAAAAATGTCGTTCGGTAAAAGTATCAACTGAGCTATTCCAAATTGTTACAAATTTAAGTTTACTTAGGGCTATTGAAATCGAATTTGCTTGGATAAGTAGATTTGAGTGAAGTCGGATGGATCGAGGCGGTCTCAACCGCTCATGTGATCCAATTGTGCGTCACTCGGCCTTCGGGCTGCGATCACATTTCGACCTTTAAATATTTGAAATGTTTTGGGGTTGGGAAATTGCAGGGGAAATATTGCAATTAGGCAGAGCATCGCATCACGCATGCAGTTGCTTATGCATTTATCAGACTTAATACCTAAACAAGTGCAAAGTTAGTTTATAGCAGGGACAGACAGAACTCATCTGTATTTACTTTTTGATGAATACCGCTTCTGTGATGCTGTCGAGTTTATTTTATTTATACACGGTACCCATTTATGTACCTACTTGATATCAATTATTAGCATTTTTCATAGAAGTCCTTTTCCGATACAAAACATGAGTAATTAAAAACTCATCTCTGTACGCTGCTCTCTAAGCTGCAGATAATACTTGTACCTAGATACACATTACAGGGTTGTTACAAATTATGTCTATTTTCGATACTATAAAAATCAGCATAATTAAATGTCTGCATAATTGCCTAAATGTTCTATTTTTGTCAAGTATATCATGAAACGGCAATAAATAATACTTTATAACAATTGGATCGCAACTAAACGATAAAGGTTTCGCCTGAGCACAAGGTGTGGGGAGGTGGGCCGGGGTGGCCTTGGATAAAAAATATCCCAAAATCCTCGACCCTTTTTATACTAAATAGGCAGCTAACACGGGCTGAGTGGAGTTTCAATAGATGCTTTCTCGACGGAAGAAGCGACCTGTAAGGAATCGAGGAGCGGACCCCGTCGCATGTACACGTATATAGGTACACGTGCGTAGGTATAAGCCTGTCGCTTTTCCTTTATTTTTTACGCGTGCCCTCCTCAGAGGGATGAAAGGAATTCTTTTTAAATTGGAAATGTTTTCTAAGAGGATTACGATTTGTGAAGGTGTGCGGCGATTTTCGTTCAAAGGATCGCGTTACTCAATGGTTTTGTTGTGTTTTTGCGTAATGGGGATAATCATTTATATAAATTTATTAAGAACTAGCGGTCCGCCCCGGCTTCGCCCGTGGTACATATTTACGTTTTCTCTACATAAAAACCATCCTCGTACTTCAAGGAATATAATAAAAAAAGAATTATCGAAATCGGTTCAGCCGTTCTCGAGTTATGCGCTTACCAACACATTTTGCGATTCATTTTTATATATAAGATTAAGAATTGCTGATACCACACGAAGCGGAGTAAACGTTGTTTTTTTTTAAGAATTAGCTAGAAAAACCTTACACCCTTTTTATAAGAAGAATGTTGAATATGCTGCTTTTGAAGATGCTCACAATATAATTTGATTATAATAGTAATAGTAACAAAAAGTGTTACTCACGAATAATGTTATACAATAATTGTTACTGCCCAATTAGAAACGGTAAGAATTCTATAGCTCTGGATAATGGTACACACTCCCACGACACGATAATCCCAACAAAAAATATAAAGTAACAATTCAATATAAGTGACCATTACGATTGTAGAAAAAAATTCATTGAACTTCCTTCAATACTTATTACGTGTGTGAAAAGCATTATTTTCGCAGAGCAAGTGCAATAAATGTAAATAGCACACTGTCCTGACCGTAGTGCACAATGCAGGGGATTAAGTTTAAATTTTCACATCGTTTCCGACCCCTGGCATTGGAGTCTGCGCAATTTGAGAGATTTTATATTTATAGACAAAGAGAAGGTTATAAGAAATTTAAATTTATAGTCAGTATTAGTATAAGTGATCATTAGTTCATGTTTAAAATATACCTACCTTATTGTACAGGAACTTACCAAGGCAACGATTTTTATCGCCAATGCCTTTATTATTCGTATCAATGAAAATGATTATAAATTTCATTTAGGTAAGTACATAGTTATACAAATAAAAAAAAATACGTGTAGGCTCTAAGGCTGATTGATACAGAAATGAGAAAACCATAGTCTCATCTATTTAAAAATAGAGTACTGCGCTTGTGATAGTAGATTTTTTTTGAATTAAAACATAAATGTAGTGTGCCATACACTACATAATTACATATCGATACTCTATATTTACTTGAAAAGTTTACTCTCATCCATCTGATGCTCTTACACTATATTAGATTTAAACTAGTAAAACCGCACAAGGGTGTACTCTAGTAAAAAAATATTTTTCTTATAACTACAAGGGGAGCGTCCGGCGATTTGAATTGCGCCCTTAATAGAGTTTACACCACATGTTCACGTCAGCAGAGTGGCCAATGGATTGTGACAGGTGCTCAATTTACAATTACATTCAAACCACGTAGCGCTGTAAAAAAAACGGAAGCACAGAATACATAATAGTAGCTAAACGCTACGGAAGACGGAAAGACGGAAAGACGGAAGTGTCAATTTAGCTAACACTTGTTATGGATTAGCGACGTATTAGCGTTTTATGAAGTTATTGAGACATTTGTCAAACGATATCCCGTTTCATTGTGTTCCAGTAAAAGGAATTTTATGTGATAATAAGCTCATTTTACTATTACGGTTACATCCCGAGCGCCCATCTTGCATCGAGCCGGTCGTTACACGATATGATTTTGAGTCCGCGTGTCGCCCGCCATCAAAATATTTTATTCGAACATAATGCTGGTTAAAGTCTTTGTTATTTCGTTTTAATGTTAATATTAAAGTTCTGATTTCTCATATCCTTAACATCACCCTACAATAAAAGATTGTGTCGTTTATTATTAGACGCTTTTAGTGGGATATTCCGTATTCGGGGATCTAGAACATCCGTTTAATTATGGGAAGTTTTTTTTTATACAAATTACCCAAATGAATGATAACCATTCTTATTGCTGTTATTTTGTCAATTTTGCCATAATAGTATGAAATTTCATTACGTTATGCGAATTTTTAGGTTCTCAATCCTGACTACCATTCGCACATAAACCTGCCATATAGTAATCAAGACCTTATAATATTGTTTCACGCCATTGCAAGTTTATAAAAAACGGTTGGTATTGCAATAAAGCGGGTACAAATGTTAAGAGCGATATTGTCCGGTTATTACCGCGGAATGCCCGCGAGGCGTGACGCACTCAATCTTTTATCGTTGTTTCACGGCGCATCCACAGCACGTTATGTCCTAGCGCGCAGCCTCGTAACATCACGGTAATTACGAAAAAATGTTATTTACAAATAAAGCGATGAGAGTGTCTCGCTGTTTATTGTTTCGCTGAAGTGTCTGTAAAATTGATGTATAATATAATTGTGTTAGTTATTAGTTATTGTTCATGTGTGTTCACTTTTTTCATGTTGTACCTAATAAAATTTGGGGACATCTCGATAGCCAAAATGAATATCACCCTATCTGAATGTAACATGTTGGCGGTAGGACCGATCTATAAAGTTCTTTAAATTTCAGAAATGGCCTGTTTTTCTACTTTAGTTAAATTTATAGAGCAAATTGCTTTTGCATAGGTAATATGTATTTCAGTCCTTATCATTTGAAATCTGAAAAGTAAGAACGTTAACATTATGCACAGCACAGCCATGCTCCACCATGATATTTAGGTACTCATTTATTTTCCTCGTCTTTTCTGGGTTGCCTGGTAGAGATCGCTGCCAGCGATAAGGCTGCCTACTGTACATTGTTATATTATATTGTTAAGTTTGTAAAATGTATTCTATAAGGTGTAAAATCATTCACAGCACCAAAACCAGAAAAGCATTAGAAAACGTAGATCCATTATAATGTCCTGCAAACATAGCCTGGCTATTAGGTAAGTGGAAGGTAATTAAAGGGTTGAGCATTACCAATAAGTGATGGATCACCTCGACTACTCGATATCGCCATTAGGAGCGTTGTCTGAAACTCGACGCATGTCAACACTATTGTTATAATAATAGGTATATAGGTATGACTTTCATTATTATTAATGACCACAGTATTTAAAATTTAGGTATCTATTTAAATCGATTCATAGAAATATAATACTGTTGGTTATCTCTCGCGTAATTGTATCAAATTAAAAGTTATCTCTATATATTTTCTCACCAACAGACAAATCAAGTGCATGTTGAAAGTTTACTTAGATGGCTCAGAAAGTTAATAGGGAAATTTTGAGTTTACAACCCCAAAGAATTGAAATGCTGTATTTTTCTTAGTATGTATTTATTATTATAAAATATCTAGTGTAAAGTATAAATTAATCTTATCCAACGGTTTAGGAATAATGTATCTTATAATAAACACGCCCAAAAGCATGTCCTACTTCACTACAACCATTTTTCTACCCGTTTAGCTGTATCTATTGATAAAATGCGAGGCATGCAGCGCGGATCATAAATAAAATTTTCGTTTACAAGTCAGTGACTAAGTAACCGTGTAACGTGAGTTGGCAATCAATCAATTCTATTATCATAAAGTTGCGTTAAGGAATAGCCACTGAAAGTGAGGTCTTGATAAATACTTCAGCGATGACTCGGCGATGCCAAGTCGAGCGCAAAGTGGAGGGGATGTCACAAATTGTGTAACGTGGTGGGAGGGAACTAATTCATGGTTACCTTCATGCCATGACTGTGCTTGATTGCTTATATCGCGAAATGTTTTGATGTTGCTGTTTATGATAACTGATACTGTGATGTGATGATTCGATATCTGCAGCTACCTTCAAAATTAATCATAGAAAGTTATTGGTGTAGGTATAATATAGTTATATTCGAAACTATTTAAACAATTTAAACAATTTATTTATTGGTCAGCATGGCGGTGCGGTCACAAACATTTGGAACTATGCACATTGTGTATCCCGATCTAGCTTTTCAAAAGAACCGTATAATATATAATCTCAACAAATAATAAGACCAAGGAAGATAGTTAATATTATGATAATAAAATAATTATTTGAGCGAGAAAGATGTAATTTCGTGTATCAAACACCTATTAGAACACCTATTAGGTGCGTATCTACAATTATCATATAATGTCTTGTTGTAAATCATTTTTTTTAAGAGGTTGTCATGTTCAATTCTCACTATTGTGTTATTTCTATTATTATTTAGATTTTCATCATGCTCAATGTATGAAATGGTAAACCGATTCGTTTTTGTTGAATTGTTGTTGTGTGTTTTCTTTATAAAATATTCAGAAAATGTAAATAAATTTTGAAGTGAAACATCTTTAGGCACATTGAGAGTAAAATTTCAATGTCGTGTCATGGCAACACCGTCACGTGATGTAGTAAGACGAAGATTTCGGTACCTATCTATGAATCTTGCCAATGAAGTTTCACCTCTGACACGCGTGCTCGGTACACACGCTCTTTTTTATTAATATTTTCCAATGAACAATGAACATGTCTTCAGACAGAAACTTCTATTAGGTATCTACGTTCCATCTGTGCAAATATAAACTACTTGAACTAAAACAATTAAGTGAATTTGCTTTAATTACAAACAGCGATCCAACCAGATCAAGGGGATAGTCAATTCCAAATACCTATAACATAAAAACGATAGGATATTTTCAGTTTTTTACCACACGTATCCTTGGGATTACCGTGAGATATTTATCTGGCGGACCGGGGCCGGGGCAATCCATTAGAGCTGAAAAAACACTTGAAATTCACCTACTCATACAATATACATCGCGGCCGAGACACGCTTTTTGCGAACAAGAGCTGCGTTTTTGTACGGTTTTCCTTTTATATTTTTACGTGGATTGTCGAATTGGTTACTTAAATTGTTAATGTTTTTTAAATGATCGTCGTAAATTTCGTAAACGTTCAGATTTAACGTACATAGCATACCTCCTAAATCATTGCATGTTTATCTTGGTAATTAAAGCTTTCTTTATAAGTACTTTCTAAGCAATTTTGACGTAGGTAGGTACCTATTCATCCTATATTAATCGATGAGACTGCTTGTTTAAAATATTAATTAATAATCAAAGTAAATGCCCTATTTAAAATATAATGTATACAAACCGAACAATATTTATAAGAGAAAAGCCGGTAATCCGTGGCGGTCCATAGCCTTGTTATTCCTCACAGAAGCGAATATTTTACCCCGGGCCGTCGGCGAGGGATTTGTGGTGTCGGAAAAAATTGATACGACTTATCTCTCGTGCGTGTTTTAACTTATACGCAGAATGTTTCTTTTGCTTTATGGGATATTTATTCACTGGCGTTGACGTAGTATCATTACGTGGTAGATCTTGATAAATGTTGGCTAAATTCATGGCGTTAAAAGGTTGGATACCCTCTGAAGATCTGTCTGAATATATATGTAACCTGAAAACAATAGTGAAGAAAATCATTAAAGAACAAGCTATGGAATAACTATGCCAAATAGGTAATAAATAGAAGGAATTTTAAATCATTTACTAATCTTGTAATATATTGTCCTTCCGAACTAAAATAATGTAAGTATTTAAAAGAATAAAGGTACCTAAATATAATATTATTTGATACAATTCTTCAAAGCATTCTAACTTATTTTACGTAGAGAAAGTGAGCAAATATTTGCGTATTATATTTCCCAGACTCATCTCTGTAGCTGCGTTCCCTAGCTCCCTCCGACTTAACATTCACTGCATAGCTTGCTTATTACGCATTCAACGAAATGCCCACATCCAAGGGGAAACTTTACTTGTGTAGTATTTATATTTTATTCGCACTGTCTGCCATCATTCATATTGGGATAAGAATAAATCGATACGTTGCGTTGTTATGCTATTTTCATACATAAATTACATTGTTATCTACTTATCTATTAAAACTATTTTAATTAGTATATTTACACCTTAAATTTTATGTTAATGTTTGTTAAAAACATTAATCATGAAGACAACGGTAAGACACGGTCAAGTGATAATCAAATGTAAAAACTTGTATAAAATTATATACGCAATAGGTACGTAGGAAAAATACAGAAAAATATAATTATGTAGTACGAAATTTGATTGTCCATCTTGCCATTCAGGTATACTATCGAATTAACTGCAAAATACATTTTTATACGTGATTAATTGCAGCTCTACATTCATTAGAATCGAAAGAAATCAGCTCAAAATATTGGCATTATCTTAATTGAAACGGAATGTCATCATTATTTCCTATCGAGAACTAGTTTTCCCGTGTAACTGTTAGCAGCACTAGCGGAGGCCTGGTTCACACACGCACTTATCATACAGGATTGCGGCCATTCAGCCCACAGCTTCCACGATCGTTTAGCTAACGAATGATTTTATGTCCCTGCTTTATGTGCGTGGCGCCTAGAGATATTGTTGCAACCTCGCCTACATACCTTTACATACATGGCGATGTAGACTCGGAGAAAAACCGCGGGATAGAGTTCTCATAAGTTGATTAACCACGCGTGTTGAATTCAAACTTCGACATTACCATCGCGACGCGTAATTTGAGATTGAAATCTATGTTGAGTAAAGCGTTTCCGTTTAAACTGATGTAGTATTTTAGTAACTGGTAATACATTGAATTGATTAGGTCCGGCAACACTAACTTATTATAATTAAGTACATAATTTTATGTTAATGTGTTTAACGAGTTGATTATACTTATTTTTATGGTCATGAGCACGGATAACAGATGATTCTAAAAAACTAAACTTACCGTTGAGGGCTAAAAATAGTAATGATCTAATTCGGGTGTAGGTACCTATTATTCGTTTACTTCACTCTTATCTAGCAAAACGGAATTTTTAAAAACTTAGTTGATATAATATAGTCGATAAGGATTGTTAGCCATAATAAGTAGATTGTAGTTAGATTGAAATTATGAATCCTGAGATTGAGGAATTTATGTCAAAAACAATAAAAAATATTTACAAAGTAGAGAATCATCTAAAAAGTTTTGAAAAAAAGAGCGTTATTTTCGACTATTTACACAGTTATTTTTTCCGTATTTCTGCCATTGAACAATGAACAGCTTCCATACGTTAGTGCCAGGCTATTGAGCGCCACACCAGCCGAGCGATATGGACCATGGACCCTCGAGCTTTCGAGAGCTTCAAGTGAACAGATTGAAACACTCCTTCATGATTTCTATTCAATTTTGTACACAATATGTTGTTAATTTAATATTGTATAAGAGAGTTAGTTTCCTTAAGACTGAGATACGCAGATATTTTTTACACGAATTATTTTAATATTAATTAATACTTTCACTTTTATAGCCTTACAAGTAAGTATCTACATAATAATTTCGAAATGATATGCTTGAATAATAATTAGGTATAGGTACTAGTGAAAAGTGTCTCTAGTGCATTAAACATGAACATAAAAACGTGGACAGAAATTGGTTTGAAAGGAAACCGTAGGTACGTGTCGTGTGGTCGGCTTTTTACCATTAAGGTTAATGGTAAAAAGCCGACCATTAAAAACATTCTTCAAACAGTGGAACACAGTTTTTATTTCAATGAATATAATTAAAATACTCTTGTAGCATGCATAGTAATTTCTTTTGACGAGGGACTAATTAAAGGCAATATAAAATTCTTGGCTTAGAATCTAGATGATATTTATGCAGTGTGCGGGAGCCCTTTGCGGCGCCGACGTCACCTGTCATTCGTCAGTCCGCCGCGCATACCGCGTGCGGCGGCCGGCGTGCGCGCACACGTAACCTTGTAAACAAATTTAAATTTAACGGGACCCGAGGAACGCAACAAAACTGCGCATTCCAATGCAGATGTGCGCCGACCAGCTGCGGCCATCGGACGTGCACCAACATAAAAGGATTCCGAATTAGAATGGAATTTGAGATGCGGCCCAATGATTATCATGATAATTGCCTAGGTACAGCCTAGCGTGTTTCTCTGAATTTGCATAGAAAAACAACACAAAAACCTCGTTCCTGCTTGCACCTTTTGTAAACAGGATTTTGTACATGTGTAATGAACTGGCCGCTAATTATGATGTACGGATGAATGAATAATTAATTTGTTTAGGTACTTACGTTATGTGGAAAATCCAATCTAATTACGAACTTTGCCATCATTAATCTTTCCTCTTCAATCTTTTAAAATATCTCCTCCTTTAAATATGTTTAATAAACCAACGGTGAAAGATTCATTCAATTTTTTCTTTTTACATATCAGTCGCATCAAACGACCCTGAGCTGAAGATTTGGCCATTCATCAGCGGCCCGTTATTGGGCCAATTGTCTAAATTAGCATACTTAGCAGAGGCGCCGACAGACGCGCTGCCATCAAGGAGAGCCGCAGATCATTCCAATTTAATCTCTACCCTCAAGTAGATAACGTTTAAAATGCATCACAAATAGACATTATCTATAATTGTTGCGATTAAAACTTTAACGGTCTGAAGTTAAAGGCTAAATAATCAAACCTTGACTTGTTAAGAGCCAGTGCAAATTGATTAAGATTTTAATGATTATCTAGAATACTATCTATAGATGACTAGATTTCCACCCGCGGCTTCGCCCGCATTTTCAAAGGAAAACCCGCATAGTTCCCGTTCCCGTGGGATTTCCTTGATAAAACCTATCCTATGTGTTAATCCAAGTTACCCTCTATATGTGTGCTAAATTTCATTGTAATCGGTTCAGTAGTTTTTACGTAAAATAGTAACAAACATGTATGGATATACAAAAATATTGGCTCTACAAATGGCAGAGCGAGTTTTTCATTAAACACATAAAGCTTCTTAATAAGATTAAGTTAATTAACTTTGTGTAAATAAGCACGATATACCTTATCTGTAAGCGTGGTTAGAAAATGTATTTTTGAAAAATATGTGTAGCAATATTGAAGGAATGGGAACCACATGTAAATTCTGTAATATTATGGATCTAAAAATAATTATTTACACCTTGTTTTTGGATAGTTAGTAACTTTGAATGCCAGTTAAAATAATGAACACTATAATTTTTAAATTATTCATTGTTTACTTGAAATACCAACCTTGCCAGTCACATGTTTTAAATATATTAAATTGGTCGTTATTTTTACCGAACTTGAAATGTCACATTGGCAAAAACAATAGAGTAGAAAGAAATTATTTTACGACTCTAAATCATTTATTTAATTGGAATAACGGTAAATTGACATTTAAGAAAGCTGCGAAGAAAGTGCTTTTGTATTAAATGCCTGTATGAGCATGTGCGTTATTAATTAAATTTCTACCTAGCTATGGTATAAAAATATTCATAACGTTAAAAAATGTGACATTTTTGTTTTTAACATAAACAACTGTTTTGACATTCGATCCAAAATTTAAAATTTGGTGTGGACACATGTCGCTGTTCATACTTGTTTTTTCTAGCTATATTTTTCACAATTAATAATTACCCATAGTATATAATTCCATAATAATGGTAACTTCCAGGTGCTGAAATCTATTCTAATAAGTGCTTAATTAAATTCATCTAATACCTATTTACAGTAAGCTGGACCACATAGTGTACCTACTGTTAAAATATTTAGTCTCTACATGCATAAAATTTGTGAAAATCTAACACAAGGAAACAGTTTCAGACATTATCTACTTTTATTATTAACATGTTCTTTACAAATGTAACCTTACTGCATATATGCAGCATAATTTATCAAATACCCAGGATATATTAGAAGTACAATTTAGCTTTTTTTAACATATTTGAGCGTTTGATCCTGCCGATGGCTGTCCCGTTATAAAAACAGGAGCAATGCATGTGCGGCGTCCTTAATAAGTCATTGATGTGCATTTAAGAATGCTCATAAACTAAAGTAATTTGCCTCACTCATCTATGGAGATATTTTTTAATTGAAACGGGAATTCTACTTGCTCAAGCTAACCTTATTATACGTATTTATCTTTAGAAGTACGTTGGTTAAACCAAGTTCAAGCATGTATTCATTCAACTAGAGTTCTGAGGGATGTACTATATTTAATGTCTGGTATAAAAATCTACAATGGGAAAATTTGATTAGTTTTTATTCGTTTTTTATCGACTAGATAAGCTTAAAAATATTTATAACCTAACTCTCGAAATGTCAGACTTGTTTTTATTTTTGTATCATACGCATACCCGACTAAGTGAAACCATTTTTTTAATAAAACCAGGATCTATAATAATTGTACTATTTTTATTTTAGGTACAAAGCAATATGTACTATTGCCACTTGATTAACTGTCCTGGCAGACAGGCACTGAAAACAGAAGAACCTACGTTATTGAATTTGCTGAAGTTCAAGCTAGAGCAGCTAAACACAACTTTGAAATATTAACATCTGGTGGGTATGTAGAGACATTCAATGAAATAAATACAATATGTAAAAAATAATTTTATGTAACATCTGTAAATTTATCTATTGAATTACGAAGTAGAAATTATACCGACATAGCATTTCAATAAAACATTAGATATTGATTGTCTCTATGCATTCGTCTTTTTCTTAACTTGTTAAGAATCCGTATACACTATACATATTTAAAAATTTATGAACAAACAATGAAATAAAAAAATCACAATCATGTATCAAACTCTAGATAACCAATGCGATTTCCCTAAAAGGAGAAATTGATTAAAAATACATTGTATCTATGAATTTAGCAGCAACGCAGTTCACATGACAAAAAAATAATTGAAAAACAAATTTGACGGTAACTAGTGGGTATTCCTACAATCCCGTTAGTTGCCCTTTACGTGTCCATATAGTGATAGCTTCATACAATTTTTTGTTCGCTAGAAACAACTTTCTCCTCATATAATATGATAAGTTATGCGTTCCATTCAATTTTTGCACGCGCCCATTGTAGCGTGTCAAATGATACAGTTATTTCTTTATTTAAGCCTGAATAAATTATATTGTTTTCTAAATATAAACTGTTTTTAAGCAATTAAATGTTGTTCAGACTACATGTTCTAAATAGTGTTTTGTTAATTGTTAAATGTTATGCGAAGTTATATTGGAACGCATTATATAATTATTACCCCTCGACTAACTTAATTATTTTATATCTATAGGTACCACACAAAAGTTAAGAAAAGTCGAGTGAGGAAACAGAAAGTAAGATGTTTATTGATATGATTGATATATATATATATTTTATCGTTGTCAAAATGTTAATAACCAATCTATTCTTGCATCTATATTCTATGTAGTTATCTATCACACATCTTACTTTCTGTTTCCTCACTCGACTTTTCTTAAAATAAACAAAACATAATGAAATTGCAAGTCTGAATGTTTTCAATAGCGAATTAGTGAACAGAAATCAATTGTAGGTGGTTGTATTGTGCGCTGGGGTCCGCTGTGTCCCCGCCGGCATTGTGCCCGGCCCTACTCCCTTCGTCTAGTCACATCGCTATACATCCAGCATCCTATAAATGTAATTGACATCCACTGTATTATTGTTTACTTTTTTACGCAGTTTGCAACGGAACGAGAATCTTTATGTTAATGGAAAAGTACTTGAAACGTGGATGGATTGTTTGGCTCTAATTAAAGTTGCGAAAACATGAAATAATGTAACCTTTTAATAGTTTGTTATTTCGAAACTATATAAGGTATTATACCAAATTTTTACACGCTATGTTTAACTATTTAAATAACATGTTTTTTTTTATACACTGAAAGAAAAAGTGCGGAATTTGATTGAGTACCTATGTGTGTGTCACATGTATCTTTATTCTTTCCCATTGAAACTGCCACACAGGTGAAAACTGAAAACATAAAAGATTTTCGTCGTAATTTCCTACTTCTATGTCCGATTTTCACAAAGGTACAAGTCATTTAATTGGAGAGCAATATCTAAAAGTAATTGTAAAAGTTCGATCGCCATGTTTGCGACCAGCCCGCCCGAGGGGGGAGGTCCTGGGGCCAATTTAATTACCAAATGGTTCGTTATTCGTGACCTCTCGACCATATAACTTGCTAACAAGCTTCTGTGTAGAGGTCTAATTGATTCTGTAAAACGAATTCAAAGTTAATAGACGGAGGGCCAGTCAAGCGTGAGCTGGCTTTACGCTGAGGTGTTTCGTATCGATGTATTAGATTTATGTCCATTTTGATGCATCACATCGTAATAACTAAATAAATAGAGATAAAAAGAACACGAGGAAATGTAGTTCAAATAAAAATTTATGATGCGTTTGATTAATTTGTTTAGTTACTATCAAGTAGATTTATTTGTAGAGAAATCTTATTTTTTTGTGTAATTACTGGCTTAGTGCTGTACAATGTTAATATGATCAGAGATATGGATCAAACACGAAAGAAAATAGTTTTATTTATGAATACACATAATATAGCTACGTTTGTTGGTCACTTGCATTGGAATTGTGAGGAATTTTTATTCTAAATTCTTCAGTTGCTTTTATATTTACTTACCTACGTATTTGAAATTATTCGAAGATTAATTTAAAAAAAATTGAGACGGCGAACCTCCACCTTTTCATGAAGACGGTTAAAATTAAGAAACCTTGTAACTGCGCCAAAACGAAAGTAATATTTGCATACAAAGCTCGTAAAAAATGTGATGAACGTCTTGAAGCTGTCAACAGTTCTCCTCAATAAATATTGGGTACCTAAACATGGGAAAAACGGGTATTTTTTACGGTGCTTATTAAAACCGCTTTCTAATAGCCACACAATGGATTTCCACGGCAATGAGCAAATGATTGAGTCTTCAATGGCTCATCAATATGCATGGCTTGTTTGTGCCATTTAGCAGTTTTGACGTTGCTTGATCGACGAGCATTGGGAACAATTGCACTTTGATTATAAATTGCTTCATTATCTCGCTGCAAGATTTATAATAAACTCGGCTGAGTGTGAACGATGTGTGAATGCAAATTTGTTGATATGCAATTAATTGTTGTGCTTGTGTTATTATGTTCATTAGCTATACGTGTGCCAGATCTTTTTTATTAGATTCTCATCAACAATTGTGTTCTTTATAATAAATATATTGTAAAATAAATGCTTTGTAACGTAGAGATGACGACGCAGGTCTAAATACGTTAACAACACAGTTGCAAGAACCTCCCTCGTTATTTTAAACAATTCGATAATGAGGCCCGCGAGGCCTGATTGTAGCAAAGGGTCCCCCTAATGAGGGGGGAGATCAAATAGCGCTTGTTTGCTCACGGCGAACCATTAGGCTGGATTGGACATATTTGAAACTTTTGACCGCTCGACGACTGTTTTATTTCTTGTTAAATGGTTGTGGATTTTGCTATGAGTTGTAATGTTGAATGAATTCATCGTCTTTATTTAAACAAAGTTATATCATTAATAAGTCTAAGAGGGAATGAAAATTCTTCCAAGATGAGCGATACGTTTATGGGTTACCAATTTAACTCTATCTTTTGTGTAGTTTCTATAATTACAAGTTTGAACAGTCTCAATGGTCTCAATTATCCATAAAAAACGCTGTCAAACTTTCTTCAAAGTACCCTCAAATTATCTCACATAGAGACGGCGCATCTTATTCGTCAACCGAACAAGTTTAGGTATCTATACATATATTTGCATATGCCCCTCGGTTCCGCGAATCAAATTGTAAAATGACACTTGAAGTGAAGCTCGCATTGCGCAGGACCGCGGCGGGAACCTTTGGCCAATCACAGCACAGCGTATGTAAATTATATGTAAATGTACATTGAAATTTGTTTAAAATTACACCGCGCATGCACGGCACGACGTTTTTTATTGGCGTTTTGCGAAGGGCTGCTTCCAAGTTAGGGTTGAACCCCTAACCCTTTTGAACCCTTTTTTTGGGCAGATGTTTTTTAGTTGGCACGAGATTGTCGCGTGTGTCAGATTGATTTGAACACCTGGTGATTTTTTATCTGAAAGTGCTTTAAAGGTATTTTACAATGCATTGTGTTGTATTTTTAAATGCGAAAGTGTGTACGTGTGTGTTTGTTTATTCTTCTTCATACTAAAAATGGCTGGCTGGCTAAAGTCCAACTTTCGCTAGCCCGGGCGAGCAAACTACCTGCATATTTTACAATTGTTTCAAGAAGAGATTTTATGTCGTATTTTAATACTTTCATATTTTATAACGTATCGTACTTAATAATTAGATATTGTTATGAAATACGTAAAATTTTTAAAGAATAGAAAAAAATGATCATGTGGCGGGATTCGAACCCGTGTCTTTTGCCAAGTAGAAGCGTTCTTAAGCGGAATTTAATAAAGCATTTGAATACTTACCATAAAACTCAAAATGAAACAAAGAAATTCTTAGAAAATTACATCTACATCTAAGTAATATTAAGTTTATCACAAAAAAAAACATTAAATCACAAAAAAAGCATTTAAAATTGTATCTCTTACAAAATTTTCCAACAATTTCAATTAATAAAAGTAATATTTGTAAAAACAACGATATTACGAAGTCTCGAGTATCGGTTACTGCGCACACAACGTTGTTTATAGCTCTGATGTATTGGAAAGCAATTTAACTAATTTCCTGGTGTGGACAACACTAATATTGGCACATCGACGCGTCTGCAAAGGAAGGAGCGGTCACATTATTATAATAGAACAAACACAGTGAAAGCTGGCTATATACCTAAGAATAGTTGATTGAGGTTATGGAAACGTTAAAACATATTACAACTATAAGGTACGTGTGCACTTGGTTATCTTTGTGTAAATAATTTTATGTAGAAAATGGGAACGTTAAAAACCGATTAAAAAAATTGTAATTTGTAAAAAAATATTCAAAATATCATGCTTTACAACGGTATGAAATAAACCACTGGTGATGATCTTATTAAATCAGAGAAAAGACCAATGACTTAAAAAGACTATAATTAATTAAAAATACCTACACCTACTTACTTTCTGGCGACTGTAAAAACTAAATAGTCAATTGATAGAAATACCCAAACTCTACAAACGCAATAAAAACCATAAACGTACATAACTTCAAAATAAACCCATAAAACTGAATTGTTATAAAATATTTAAAAGTATGAGTAACAATAAATATTTCGCGGCGGGGCCGGAAATGGATGAAGCCATTGCGTACACCCTCTGTGATATATGCTTGCCGCCTGCCGCTGCTCGCGTCGGCTGTTTGCGTTATATGACGTCATATTCTTAGCATTTCTAATGTTCCTGCTAGTCTTGGTATTAATTTATGAAAAAGAAAAAAAAGGCGATGTTTGCTGTGATTAGGAAGTTAAACACTTACACGGTTTTAAAGTGTGATTAATTTGCTATAGTTTTTTTTTAATTTCGAATAGATCTAGAGCGTGAGGCTGGTAGAGTAGATGTAGCTAAAAGGTAATTTCATCAATAGCATATTCATGTTCACATTTCTTTCAATTTTTTCTCTAAATTAACATTAAAAATGCATTAATATATCCTAAAGTTAACAAACGTTTTGATCTGTTCATACTTGATAGCTATAACCAAATGACGATTGGTGATAATGATGATTACATGGATGTTTTTAAAATTAGTGGAATGACTGGAATTATTCACAAAAGGTTAGCTCTACATTTTTAAACTTACTTGTAATATCATACAATATATTGACTATACCTACCATATATGTAAACATAACAAGGCTATAATACGCCAAGCCCATGTTTTATCCCTGTTGACAGTCACTTAGCACACAAATATTTTCCGATCAGTTTTCATTTACACAAAAAACAGAACATAAGATATTTGCTTAGATATTTCTCTAACTTATTGCATTAGTGTTGTTGATATAACTTCCATTTGTTATGCTTTTACGAGTAGTAAAAATAGTTACTAATATTCAATTATACTATCTACTTATAATAATGAAATAATAATTTTTCAAATCAAACTGAATGCAAATGAATGACCGATGAAACATCGATAAATCACATAATTATTATTAGAATAATTTATGAATAATTTTATTATTTATATCTCCTGAAAAACAGTTCTTACTATCTTAGGAGCCTGGGTCACTTTCAATTGTAAAATTATTATGTGAAAATAAATGATTAATTAATTTATTTATTAAAATAGTATGTGAAGTTTATCGCATTCGTTTAATTTTTTTCGACTTCAATGCTGTAATAATACTTCAATGTATGTACTGCTAATTTAGTGCTTAAATGCAAACTGTATTAAACACATCTTGCTTCACATTTAAAAATAACATTTGCGTAAAAGCCATCACAATAAATACCTCCATGAATCACCGACTCCACGGGCGGGCGGGCGCGGGGCGGGCGGGCGCAACCCTTCCTCTGGGAGGTCATCTATCACTCCGAGCGAAATGTATTTTAATCCACTACCCTCCGCTTCATGATACGTGAAAAATGATTCTCACCCACACACATAGAGTGTGATATGTGTGCTTTTAATGACGTCGCTAAGTGTTGCAAAAAATGAGAGATTGGAAAATGTGCTTGTGCCAGCTTGGGTAGTTTATTTTCGGAAATCATATGGAGGCTAATGTCTAAAGTATAAAGAGACATCCGGGTAAAAATGTATGTCGAAAAAAAAATCAATCCAATAACACGTCCACAAACTTTTTATAATGATGTTTTCGTAAATTAGAAGTAATGCTTAGCTTTAGCCTGAACTTAAAAAGTTTTCTGGTTGTGTCAAGGTAATGTTGTAAAATGTCTTAAAAAAACTTTATAAAAGATAAAATATTCGAATAACAGTATATTTCAGAAATAAGTTTTTCTTAATGAAATTCTTTATTTGATAGGCTGTTCAATTAAACAAAAAAAAATTCAGAAAATCAACTTTCAAATACTATATTAAATCACAGCCAACAAAGCTGTTACGTTAACACGCTTTTTAATTCCACCCAGAACAGCCTACATGTAAACACGCAAGCATTTTACAACGTAAGCGATCTCAGGAGGCTGGACAATCCATCATCTGACTGCCGACCCTCGGAGGCCTCGCTTCTGCCAGTCATGTTCCTTTGACAGAATCTACCAAACCAACCGTTTCATAGTTAAAAGTGACTTTATGATTGACTGGCATGGAAGATTTATTATTTTTTGCACGGTTTCTACATAACTAACGTGATGGATATAACTGGTTAAAAAGTTACAGTTTAACATAGAATGATGTGGTTGAAAACGTCGCCTAATGCCAATTATTTTTACCATTTTAAGGTGTATTTGTACATAGTTGGAGATCTATAAGTCTATTTACAATTTTGTTTCAAAAATCGTCATAAAATAATGGTGAAACAGAACAGCTATAAATCTAAGAGCATCCCATCAAAAGGAGGTTTACAAATAGTGAGACATGTATTTTGCATTTACGACAATGTCTGTACGGCGCGGCTCTGACCCCAGGGTCGCAGGTCGCGTATGATAATAACATTGATCGTTTTATTGGTCCGTCACTATCGCGGATTACTCCAACATCTGTCCCGGAAAATTCACTCTCCGAGTCGTGCTGGAGGGGAGATAAAAAAACTGCAATAACGTGGTGTCATAACAAAGACTATGCCGATAATACTATGATTAATACCCGGCGTTATCTCGAGAGTGCAGGCTTCTCCCGCCCTACATCACATTTCTTAAATGTCCTACTTTAGATTCGACCGGACTCGATTTCGACGTTAACGCTGCACGGCTAAGGTCGACAA
Source organism: Colias eurytheme (assembly GCF_061535395.1). Lineage (NCBI taxonomy): Eukaryota > Metazoa > Arthropoda > Insecta > Lepidoptera > Pieridae > Colias > Colias eurytheme. The sequence continues at coordinate 11,664,183 of NC_142983.1, forward strand.
TCGAGCGAGAAGCTGTTAAGGTATTCTGGAACCCAACATAAGAGTTACGGATTTCGCATAATGCATATTATATTCCGAGGGAGGCAGAGGGTCGGTTGGGCGCGGCGGTCGCGGGCGGGCGGGGGAGGAGGGCCGCGTGACCGCACGTCTTTTGCACGCGACAAGCTCTCAACATTTTTTTATTATTATTGCGCTTCGATGGAATTTATTCCGAGGGTCCTGATGCAATAGACACGCTTGTTTAGATCTTAGATTTTGAATATTTTTAAATCGCGTAATGGAGTGTTTTGAGTTTGAAGGGGACTCGATATGAATGTATTAGAGTGAGGGAAATATAATGGCGGTTATAATTGGTTTTACGGGACATTGGGTCGGGATTAAATATACGATTAATAGGGTAATAAACAATGGTTATGTAAGGCTTCAGCGGCAGGTGCTGCGCCGATATTGGACGCATTGATAATAATTAATTACCCGAAGTTGGAGATAAGAAGAGCAGCTTCCCCTAGCGCCCAACGAATATATTAATGAGGGGATTATTTGAATCCAACACTATTATATATTGGGAACAGTCGAGGCTTGGTTATACTACAGTGAAACCTGGTTAAGTGAGACATCAAGGGACCTGCAATGTTGTTTCACTTATAGAGGTATTCCACTTACCCAGTGTCTCAGATATACAGGTATAAATAAATATCTGTCTCATTTAGAGAGGGTGATAACGATTGTAGCTTTCGTTTTGACATTTTTCAAATAAACATCTGTATGATAGTAAAGCGAAACTAAAACTGAAGGTAATTGAAGCTCAAAATGTGTACTTACGTACTTGGAATTACGTGCGGAATTAGTGGGTAGAATAAGAATGACTAAACAAACAATTTTATCTCAGTTACAGAGGTTTATGCATATAAAATTTACTCGCTGTCTCAGTTATAGAGGTAACTATGATGATAAATCGAAAGAACAAATCCCAGATATCGAGGTTTACCTCGTCCCACTAACAGAGGTAATTCAGTGCCAAAGTGTTGGGACCTCAGCATGAGTTCCAGTTATGGAGATTTCTCACTTATCCAGGTCCCACTTAACCAAGTTTCACTGTATGTATATCTCAATATATTATTTGTTTTTCTTATTATGAGTCAGTAATATATAAAGGAATGGGATAATAGGTAAGGTATTGAACTGGTGAACTTTAGGAATTATTCATTAGGATCTATTTTTACTTACCTTTGAGAAGGGTCCTAACAATGTTAAAAAGGCGGAATCGTCAAACAGGGTTCGTTTCTATCTAAGTACAAATTACATTTTACTATTATTTGTTATTATTTTCCAAGGTATATACCGTTCAAATCAAAAGTTTAGTTCATTTATTTATTAAGAAATGTAGTATTTTACAACACTGGGAGCTTTTTATAATTCACTATAAAAACCAATATACCACTTTTTTGTAGCGGTTAACAATTATTGTCCATATTATTTATTCGGTCTATAAAACTAGCTTAAATGTAAGACTGTTTAAATTTACATTATGTACATTGTTTCGACAGTAACTTTAATGAGATAAGACATTTTAGTAAAAATTAACGTAATGTGATTTCAGATTGAATGCTGATCTTGATAACAACCAAAAGTACCACAGAAACATCAAGTACAACGAGTAGAAACAAGAGACGAGAGAATCCAAAATGACAAATCTTTTGAATGTAAGTTGACAAGGTAATAATAAAAAAAATGTTTGGTAGCTCTTAAGAGTTAAACCTTTTTTTGAGTATACTATATTTCTAAGGCTGCATGTTACAACGTATTTTCGTATTAAGCAGATACAACAGATAACACTGTAGCTAATACAAAAACTTTTGCAACTCTATGTAAAAATGTGCACCAACAATAAATTCTATAAAACCAGCGGACACGATCTTCAAATGAACATAACCTCCGTCAAACGCTATTAAAGTAATAACATTTAAAAACCTGTAAACTAAACTCGACTGTATCGTACATCTTTTCTTCGCTTCTCGTGTGTGTAATGTCGTTGGGCTTTCAACTGACCGAAATAACTAGAGCCCTCCTCGTCCATTCTGTTTCCCCGATCGCGTCTCAAATTTGAGACTTGCGGGGGTTGACAGGGGTCGAGATAAACTGGTAATGGTTCGTACATATTTCTGCAATTGATTAGGCGGGGGCGGTTGCCATGGCGACGGGTTGCACTAGGGTACTCTCCCTCGTCCCACACGGCTACCTTCAAACTTACGGGATATTCGACCTTGTGACCATGTATTAAAGTACATAGTGTTGGTTTGCGTGCTGATTGTATTCGCGAAACCCCTTTATGATACGCGAGATACTGGAGCTATTGTCTTGTCTATGCAATTTAGCTCGCTCCTGAATAATGGCGACGCGAATGGAGACTACGATTGTCTTTTAAACGATACTCTTCATAATTTAAACGAAAGTTGAAACAAAGAAATGTCGATAAAGTATAACGAAGCGTTGAGCGGGATAATGCACGACCCTTCGATGGGGATAAGAATAACCTTAACTTGAAAAATCTTTTTCTTTTGGAAAAGCTACGACTAATGTAGCTATTGTTTATGGGCGGTGTGTTTTCCATTGTAAGGGTAGACGTTTTTTTAAAGTTTCTTAATTTCCCGGCAATAAAATATTTGTTACAGAAATAAATAATTTAGTCAAATTATTTAATATTGGTCTGTAAACATATATATAAAAAAAAATTCCAACCACATCCACGTAATATTTATCTACCTTGTTATAATATAAAGTCAGGATGACTTAAGTATTTAATAAAAAGTATTATTAATATTGTCTATAATCTAATTTAATTTAAATAAAAAGTTTAAAATGTTTAAGAAAGTTTATAAAAACTTTTTGAACTCTACAATGTACAAAGTTTAAAGTTTGTTAATGTAGTACTCGAAGGATTGATTTAAGTAGATGGCTGTGTGAAATATCCCTACTTATTAATTATTTTTTCATAAAGCTTAAAAAACTACACATAAAAAATAAGAAACAAATAGTGTACAAGTTCTCGCTATAAAGTTTCCCCTCGGCTTGCAATCCGGAATGCAATAAACCTGTTCGCCAGAACGTAACTGTGAAATATTTCAGCTTTCCACCAAATACCTGCTATTAATTGAAATGGCGTAGGATTGTCTCGTGAAATACGCGAGGCCCGGTTAAAGTTAATTTCGCCGGGTAATCCGCCCGCTAATTGCTACCCCCCCTCCCCGTAACCGAGGGAGAGGGTTGATACTACCTAAGTTTATAAGTTTATATGTATTGGTAAATTTTGTGAAAAGCTATGCGTGTTGGTAGTAAATGTGGTTAATTATGATTAGACCAACTACATATTGGACTTATGGTTGTTTGTGTTTTGTCTTGTATTTAAAAGAAAAAGTAGATTACTTAATAAACCTATAAAGGTTAAAAATTATACTATGTATTCGGTATACCTACTTTTATAAAATTTCCTAATATTCTAAAATAAATGTGTATAATGTTTTATGCATCTCGCATTCAGATGCATTTCCTTAATGAGCATTCATTTTCGTAACAAAAGCTTACAAAATGCATTCAATATTTGCACGTGATTTGAGTGAGATATTGAGAACAACTCACACGCGTTATAGAAATTAGGATAAATCATTCCATTATTGTAAAGAAAGTCTATTAAATGTAAACAAGTAGAGAACAATATTATATTAAACTATTATTTTAATTGTAATTCGGGCTATAAATTTTTTAAAGTTTTAAACCTATTCATAATACAAAAGTATAAAACTTCAGTAGGTATAGCCCACAATAATTCGATTCAATTTATATTCGTTTATTTACTTAAATCTTTAATCATAGATTATACGTAATCTAACCTTAGAGTTAAGTTTATAAGTAGATATAGAGCAATAAACGGTCCAAGACCAAAAATAAGAAATACCTATGTCATTATTATGTAAATAATTATAATTTATACTAGATATATGATCTGTTCGTACATTGGATTAAAATCTCAACAGCACAACATTGAATGTCGGACCGGACCTACGGCATCAAGTAGTGAAGTGTCGCTCGAGGCTTAATTACGGAGGGTCGTTACTCGTTAGGGTGGGGGGAGGGGGGGGGAGAGTCGTGTGTCGTCTACCCTTATGAGTATTCTATGTTAATATTTTTGTTTCTTTTAATATCATTAACGAAATTTTAAATGAAATAACGTAATCAGTGGAATTGCATGTAGGAATCGATGAGACAGGTGTAGGTACCTACATTGTTTTGTATACTTACGAGTAATCGGGATATTTACTAAGTATTAAATAATATAAGAGAATAATTAAGAATAAGAAAGAATGTTAGGTTTTAACCTAGTCTATTTTTAGACTAAAAAGATATAACTAGATTGTAAATGTAACATACAGACAATAATATCTACCAAAAATATATTTTTTTAATTTTTCTTACATTAGGTTACTTTTATACCTATTCTTTACGTTACTCAATTAAAGATAACGATATTTTTAAACACATTTTGACAAAATAATCAACACGACATAAGATATTTTGAGATTTTTTTTAATAATCATTTCAATTTCATAAAACTATATTTCATAAAAAAATCAACAACAAGTTGAAATAATTCATAAACGTATCAACATATGAAATATGCATATAATATTATCATCAAGGCATATATCACTGAAAATTTCGACAATTTATCTCAAAGCTCCGTGTAACAGATGCAGACGTACAGTACGTAGGCAAAACAAACATTGTGATTAGTGAGGGCCGGGAGGGTGATTATGCATGCGATCGATACCTCCTCCCTCCGACGCGCACAGAATACATTACCCATATTTGCATAAGTTGATGAGATGGCCCCACGGCCCCGCACTCCCAGTGACGCTAAACTCATGTTTTTACTTGCTAATGCTTTGAGAAATTCGTATTATATAAAAAAATAAATACAATTATGTATATGATAGAGGATACTATAATTTACATAATGGAAGTCTTATTTCAACTTGTATATGTATGAAATATGAGAAAATGAAATTAGTGTTAGGTACCTATACACCTATAATCTAAGTTTAAAAGATATAAAGTGATGTTGTTCCATTTAAAAGTTCTTAATCCTAAACGTTATATTATTAAACATTTAACTTAGAATACATAAAAATCAGCACTTTATATTTTATAGAGAGTACTTACTTAATACTTGTAGAGTAAACATATATATATAACTATAACGACTCTTATACAATTATTTTAAATGTGCAAATCCTGAAAAAATAGGATATAGTAAAAAATTAAGCTTTTAAAATTTTACATGTTAATTAAAAATACAATATCTTGCAAAAGAGAAAACAAAGCTGCGGTATCTATAAAGTAAATTTAAAATGGATGCCAGCGTGAAGTTATAACACGTAAAGTCCCATCTCGCAGTTTATGGCTCATTAATGACTCCATTAAAATTTAAACCCGTGAAGTGTTATTACTTTAATATTACTTTAATATCCGAGTTTGTTGATTAACGAGACTTTTGTTGGCTGTGGGAGATGGAGTCACGTTCCTAGATTTATTTCAGCAGATATTTTGATGTCATATTTATTCTTTTCTAATTTCTTGGATGAAAATAATTTGGGCAAAGAAACATACTGATTTGGATGGATGACGAAGATAAAGATTTACATATTGATAGGAAACTATTTGAAATTTCTGTTTTTAACGTTATAAACGTTTAGTTTATCGGGAAATTCTGCCCTAAATGTCAAATCATGCGTGTTTGATAAAAAAATCGTAACGAATTATCTACCTGAGTTCTTTTGGGAAAACTATACAGATCTACCTTGTTGGCGCTTTAAAATATCCAACCTCTTATATCTAGTCTTTGAGTTTGTGTGTTTGTTCGTGTCGTTCCTACATCACAATGCACATTATTTAATTTCAAAAGCATCTACAAGCTAATAATGCCAAGTATTCACATGCTATTGTCTCAAGAGTAACAGTTTCAAGAATGTCGAGGGTGTTAGGGACACGGAGTGCGGGGGTGCGGGGGCGTGAGGGGGTGCGGGGTGCGGGGGTGCATTCCGCCTGGCCAATATTATACGGGCCTAGTTAGCGCGCACTGATATTAAGAATTCCACGAGGCACAGAGTAGTTTGTATTAGGAGAAATTAAAAATAAAGAAAATTTGAAAAAGGTATGGTTATTTCTATTGGGTTAACATAAGCTAACCTTGTATTTATATCTTATGAATGAAAAGTAATTCGAAACGCTGACTTGGTAGATCAAAGTTTATCAGCGTCGATTTAAATAAAAGCATATGTGAATTTATCTGTAAAAATAATTGTATATCATATTATAATGAACAAATAACAGAATTAATGAGAACCGGATCATTTTATATGGATAATTTATGATTATGATTATGATGTTTCGCATATTAAACTAATGTAATTCATTTGAAATTTTCTAAAATTAATTAAAATGTAGGCACTAAAACATTTAAAGAATTTGGCGTGGTATTAAGAAATACATACAGTCATTTTTAACAATTAATCGTAAAATATTAACAAATTAAATCCTCTGTGCATCCATTGCTCTACACTCTAAGATTGGAGCTCGGGCACAAAGTTGGTAATTGAAAAATCTTTGCAGCGAGCACCCCCCACCCCCCCCTCCCGCGAACCCCGCCCGCCCGTCGCAAATTAAACACCACTACAGTCGCACATTACATGAACTTTTATTTGGTATTTAGATACATCTGTAGTTAGATGTCCTCGACTTCTCTGCAGAATATTCACGTATACTTTGAATTTTCTCAATATTTATGGCTATTACTAGGCGTTAGGTATTTCCTGCAGTATGCAAATGTAGGAAACTGCAACTGAAATGTGAGCATATGATGTAAATGTAGAGTATCGCTGTAGCAACTATGGTGTCAGAATATTATGCTATAAATACCTGAAAGGTTATATTTGAATATAAACGGTTATTTATCTACAAATGAAACAAAATCGTCCACAAAATTAATTGAATTTATAATGTATTGTTGGAATTATACAGTTTTCGTAGAGCAAAAAGTTTTCAAAAGCAATTGTCGTTGACCCATGGTGCAATAATTAATCTTTAATTCGAGTTGTTTAAATAAACAAGTATGACAAACAACGGTCACTTTAAAATCTACAGGACCGAACTAAAAGCGACGTTTTACATGAATTTTGGGAAAGCGTAGCGCTCTCGTAACTAATTTGACTACGAAGTGTGCTACGAAATTTTCGTGTAGCAACTTCTTAAAAAAACCTTATACTACATATTTGTATCGAACTATTCAATTCCGTAGAAATTGACTTTCTAGTAAATTATAAAAGCAGATATGATTGTTATACTATTATAATTATACTTTAAAATATCGTTAAAGTCCCTCTACGCCTACACTCAAAGGTGGGTGAATTATATAATGTCGCGGCCCCCCCCGGGAGGGTGGGGGTGCCGGTGGTGGGGGGAGGGGGGAGGTCTGGCCATTCGTCAGCGCTCCGCAGAAATGTTTTCATTTTTATTTCATAAATAAGGAGCGGAATCTCGCCCGAGCGTAATGAGGAGAGCAATATCTGCGACTTTTATACTGTTTGTATTTGTTTAGCGTTACGTTTGTATTCATTTAGAGTTGGCCTTAAGTTGAAATGGTTAAGTATTTGTTATTATAATTTGGATGTCTATTTAATTATAAATCAAAAAGCAAAAGATTAGAAAGCTTACTTTTTTGTAAAAAGCTCCTGATAAAAGCTCCTGGTATATGGTGGGCATACAAGCATAAAAGGAATGATAATAATTATGTTGTGAAAAGATATATTTCATTCAATTTATATTTCTTGGTAAAGTAATTAATAAAGATAAAATATGTACATTTATTGATAGTAATTATAAAAGATTCAAAATTACTTAGTAAAGAACTTACTGTTAGAAACTGATTGTGAAAGTATAGCCTAAATAAGTAAAAAGTAAATTTTGATATAATAACATTGAAATGAACGTTGTTCAACTACATTATCTAGATACGCAAAAAGGGGAACGATAATGTTACATCTAAAAATGAACTGCAAATCGTTTTACAAAATTCCAACACGTAAAGTGAATTGTTAGGGCTAGTATGATATTTGTCCGAGGAATATGAACCCAAAGTGGCCGAGCCAAATCTAATATAAGCCCAATAGCGTGCACCCGCGAGGAGCGCCGCGGGTCGCCGCTCCCTCGCGGCGCTGTGAACATCTCACTACATTCCGCAGCAAGTGTTTAAAATTGCTACTCGGCCCCGAGCGGGGTAAAGGCCAAAGCGATCTCCCCCGACATATTGCAAACATATTCTCCGCTTGAAATTTATTGTAAATCGCGACGGGCGGGGATTTGAATCCCCTCGCCGGTCGCCTGTCAATAAACCGAATGGACTCGCCTGTTTGCGTTCGCTTTTTCGCCGAGCCTCAGCCTCCCTCGGGCGCTTCCGATTTTATTTATCTAAAGTTTTCCATTTCGACGTAATTGTGTGAGTTACGCGATTGTTGCTAAAGCGAATATTTATTCGGGTCGCAGTTTGCTTTCCATTTGCCGCAGCACGGCTCGCCGATATTGTCCGCCGAATTCAATTTGCGGTTAGCGCTGGCCTATGACGTTATCAATAAATTGATCGCCCGCTTGTGACGGACATATCTGACAACGTTGGTGCGCTTGCCTACGTCACTCCTCGATCATACACTAACAAATTGCGTAGGCTGTAAAAATGAATCATTGACCGCCATAAAATCTACATGAGGTGAGGTTCGTTCGATCCCATTAATTCTAAGGCAGGACGGGTGTGGGGGTGGAGGGAGGGCGGTCTACAATCAGCATTAGTCAGAATATATTTCGCGTAAATCTTTGACGGTGGCATTTTATGTATATCGTAAAAAAACGGCGTGAGGCGAGCGGCCATAAATATGGGTCGTAAAGGGCGGGCATCCCCGCGCGGTATTCATTGCCAACACACTATGAATAGTAAGCTACAATAAAACTTAGGCCTGGACCATTTAAATGTCCAGTAAAACAGACAGTAAAACAGACGTACAGGAAGCTACCGAAATAGCACAGCATTTAACTTGGGAAAGCTGCCATTGCTTACCTACAAAACATAAAAACCTATATTACTTCTTCAGTCATCGATTGTATTAATAACCTTAATAAGAGCAAACAGAAAGATTATCAAAAATGTTCAGCCACTATTTACAACAAATTCAGAAGAATAACATTACAGTGATAATAAAGCTTTTGCATATGTGATTCACTCATCACATAAGATGATATCTTCTGACTACAATAATTTCCGTTTTATTCCTTCCTATCTGATTATTATGATTAGTGTGTATATTATAAAAGTCCCCATGTCTGTGACGTGGGGTAAAGTTTTACGTTTGCATGATCAGCGTTATTTGTATTTATTGTTTTGGACAGGAGACAGGAGGGTCGAGCCGGGACCGACCCCGGGATACACTTTTATGTCATATTTTTCTTAAAAGTTACGTTTATCCGACTAATATAAATATTCATGTCTCTATGAGCATTTTATGATTTGTATGCTTGTGTTTTAGTTTCTTTTTTCATCGAGGAAGGCTATAGGCTATAGCCTATATATCATCACGCTAAGACCAACAGGATAATTTTTTATTATTTTCTACATATTTTGTGATAAGTGTTAGCGACAATTCAAAATATAATTTTAGTGTATGTATTATCATCCTGAAATATTATCTTTTATATTCCAGAAGCAGATAATCCTAGAGAAGATCGCATTGTGGCGGGAAAAAATAAAAATAAAAAAGAAGAAAGGAATGTCTTTACTGCCTACAGGATTTAAACCATAGATCCTTTGAGGTAAAGTATTTTGAATGAATATAAATGATTATTTAAAATATATTGTGATAACATTGTTACTTTTCATTTTGATTATTTTTTTGCCCATCAAATTAAAATGTATGAGGATAATTCATCCTGATGGGAGTATGTTACTGTATCACGCAAAAACAAGTGAAAAAACAGCTTACAAAATTTCTTCATTTTAATTTATTGTACGTTTTCTTAATTCATGATGTTACATCTTTCTATATCGTGTAGGCAGATAATAATACTATGAATGGAATTGAAGTTTTTCCGAATTTGAACAAGGGAAATAGGAATGATTTAGCCTTCAATCTTGTATGTTATACTAGTAATACTTTAGCAAATATCGGGATTTAGTAACATTACAGTAAAGACAATCTCGTTGTATCGTTTGTGCGTCACATCTCACTAAATGAGGTCTTACCGCGGCCATCGCGATTGGGTACCGCTCGCTACAGTTAAGGCTGCCGAAATTTTGGTTCAAAGAATAAGATATAAGTGGATAAGGCATAAATAGAGCTATTGGATACTAAAAGCAAACAAACAGATTTAAATGTCTCCAAACAAAGATTCAGCAAATTGTAGCCACTCATATCGATGTCTTCCTTATGATTACAATTCCTTGACGAGTAAAAAATAAGCGCATGCAAGCGAGTTTAGAAACCCTATAATATTACAGAAAAGAAATTGATTATTAATGTAAAATTAACCTGTATCGATACTTGATTTTCATGTTTAAAAATATTATGTACAAAACACATCCAATAAAATAATTTCTGCACGCATGTAACGGTGGAACGCGATTTTCCGTAAGACAAAGTGTGTTATTTCTCGCGGTTCCCGAGGGGCGAAGGTCTGGGGTCCGGGGGGTCCGGGGGGTTGGGGGTTGTAATATTTTTACGAGCGCATTTTATTGTTGGCGGGATAAATTTGTCATCGCCGTCCGTCCCGCTGTGGCATGCAACTGCACTAACTTACATTCTAATAAAACTATAAAGTTACATTTTTATATGAATTCGAGGAGGGAAATACGAATGTTATTCTGTAGGGTCTGTTTGGTTTATGTGGAGGAATATTTTGTCAAACAGCTAGTGCGTGGAGACTAGCATGTATGAAAGTTGAACTATATTAATTAACTCGATGAATTCGAAATATCTCACACGGTCGAGTTTAGCTCGACAAATTTGGAATTTATTAATATTGTACTTGTCACCTTACTCCTTCTCATTAATCTATAGAGCTTTTACAAGCTTTCCAAATTTTCAAAGAAGATCTAATGAAATAGGTAATTAGTTGGCTAATTTATATTCACTCTCTCAATTTATATATATATCTCAGCTTAAGCACATAGTAATAAAACAAAAGTTTATAATTTTTAAGATTTTTCCTATATCTGTAACGTGGGCTATTTCATATTTGTTAATAGTTTCCAATAATAGTTTTATCATGATAAAAGTGATTTTAATTAAAGTTCTATGTAGCTGTCTGGCTTCTATCATAAATTATTATTTAAATACAAATACTTGACACTTAAGTAAGTACTGATATGAGATCGCCTAGTTATGTTCTCTATTGTTATAATATTTACATAGCAATTCGAATAAACATAGAATTAAAGATTACCTGCGTACATAACAAGGTTTATCGATATCTACGGTTTATTCCAAGAAATAAACTGAGGAAGGAAACAAGAATTTTACTACAGTTTAATAAGGAAAATATATAGAACAGCTTTAAACTATTTTAAAATAATTGTTTTTTACAACATGGTCATGAAATGTAAAGTATAGAAATGACTGAAATTAGCTGATTACATAATATTATAGAATCTCCGAAAAAGTGTACCTACCTACTGTTTAATACATAAATATTTGAAATAATAAATGTGTCGATAGTATGATATTATATTATGTATTTTTCGAAAACCATTGCTTTAATCGCATTCCACAAGATAAATACAAGTATTATAACAATTAAAACAAAAACAAATTGTTTTAATGAATCATATAATTAAATTAATTGCACTTTCAATGTGCCCGGTTACGGGTTACATTTACAAATAATTGACTTAATTATAAATAATGAATCTTATTATATGGTATAGCTATAAGCTAGTAATTGTTTCAATTCGCACAAACAATTGTTTTATTGATTATGTAACACTATATTTTCACGCGGACATCTTTCGTTAATTGTACACTGTAATTACATTTGATGATTTGATTTCAATTGCCGTATAAGATGTATAACTTAATATAATATGTACTATAACTACGTGGGATTATACTGTATCGAAGCTCCATAATAATATAGCAAGTAAATATTTAACAAAAATATTTTCACATATAGACCCATCCTGTACTTTTGAAATCGGTTAAAGATTAACAGATAAACATACCGATCTCTAAAATGAATATTTGGGGAATTTTGTAAAATTAGGATCAATTTTCAACAACCACATTTTACTCTACATTTAAACCAACAAACATTTAAATACTATGTGTATTATTTAAACTTAATAAAATAATATTATGATTGTTTCTAATTTCAGATACTCGGAGCTGATTAACGCTGTAAGAAGTACACATATTCTACTCTCTTCTCTGATGAGAATCTAATAGCAGAATGAAGCGAATACAAACAGGGAGCCGGATGAATTAAGTTTTTGATAATAACGAGGTACAAAATATAATATAAACATTTAATACCATTCAATACGCAGGTCTCAATTATTTTGATACTGATTTCGATTTAAATATTAAAATATTAGGTTTAACTAGTTCCAAACCTTGGTTTCATTTGTGTGTTCTCCGGATGAAAAGCCAACCAGTCCACTCATATTTAGACTATATAATATTTCTATGCGATATCTTCATGTGTCAAATTTAATCATCCATATTTAAAAGGAATTTGTAAAAGCTTTTTATTCGTAGGTACTAAACTTGGTGTTCAGTAGTAGGTACCTAGTAGGAAATTTTCAAATAAATTATCGAAAATTAATTTATGCGTAACTTAGAACGCTAATAAAAACGTAAACTAATAAATATTTCACATTCGTAGTTTCGTCGTCATTGTCTTCGATTTTGTATTTAATATATCAAGTATTATATGTGTACATTGTTGATTGGATATCAGTATATTAATATTTATTAATCATTATTTATTTCTTTGTTACATGTTTCTTTCGTGGAGAAGATTTGAAAGTACCAAGCGACTACACGAAGAAGAATACTTATATTATTTTATATAATGTAAAACGTTTAAAGCAATAAATAGTTTAATAACATTGGATTTGTACGTTTTTTATTTGATTCTCTCTCTCCCTTTTTGTCTTCAGAATCACCTGGAGGTTTACACATAAATTTTTGCAATATTATACAGTATACTCTCACGAATCAAGATGAAGACATGTCTATAAACTATCGTAATTTTTCTCGCCTTCTAGTCTCCATAGCAATTAACACAGAAGACCAAAACTAATATAAATAAATCGCATAAACACAAATGAGGATTACCCGCTATCGGTCAGCGGACAATACCTCCACTCGACTCTCTGACGCACGATGTTATTTGCTTTTACAAACCAATGATACGACCCTGAACATGAATATTTGTATGTTTCAAAGGATATTTACAAATATTTGGGTAATTATCGATAAAATATACTTCTTCTTTAACATCACATTTTAATTTAACAAGGATTTAGACATGGTGCTGACGGGGTAGCTCAATTTTATAAAAATTATAACAAGTTTACAAAAATAGTCCGGTAATCTGTAATCAAGTAATCTGTTAATCTTTATAAGTATTTATTTTTGTTTAGCTCTATTTTACATATTCTAGTTATTTTTCCTTAAATTGATTTATTTTATTTATACTTTAACTACTTAGAAAGAGAGCTCTGTGCGAGGTATGTATGGAGATATGTAGCTAATCTAGTATTCAATGAAATCAAATATTTCACCACTGTTATCTTAATTTTCCTTGAAAACACAATATTTCCATTTAAATATAAAATATTCAATCTGTAAACAATGTACCTATATCTAAAACTGATAAACATTATTAATATATCAATTCTATTTATATCTATAAGTTTTGGATAGTTCTATATCTATTTTATATTAGAAAATATATTATCTTTTTACTTATTTCAGTCTCATTGCGATCGAAAGGACTTTAACGAAAATAAAGTCTAATTTATACAGTTTACTTTACTTCAGAATTATAGTATTGATTCACATTGGACAGAGAAATAAAACAAAAAAGATTTTTAGTATTTTCTAGTGTTTGATTTTACGCGAGTATTATACATTTAGAAATTAAAGACTTTTTAACGGATTTTAAACGCGTTTAATCCGTTAAAAAAAAAGATTTTTGCTCACTTTTTTATTTAAATTTATTATGTTAGAGCAGGTCCACCGCCCTTGTAGAGCATCTGCAAATGCGTATTAAGTGACTTACCGGTTTCTGGCAGTTTTACCCACATTCCTCAGCCTCGATTGGTCTTAGCATGACGATGCCTATAACCTTTCTCGAGGAACTGTGAAATAATTTTTCAAATCAAACCCGTCGTTCCTGAGATTATCGCGTTCAAGCAAATAAACAAACAATCTCGTCACCTTTGTTACATTAGTATAGATGAGAAAATATAATTGATTATGGGATTAAAAGGGTGTAGGAAAAGGCAATGAAAGGAAAAGCTTTTATAATATCAAACTGCAATGACATGGTAAAGATTCTAACCACTAAACTATTCAATTGAATATTTATTAGCACGAATAAACAGGCTCAAGTTATTTGGTTTCGATAACTTTCACAGTATCGCCTTATCACTGAATCAACACGCGCTATCTTACATCGACAACTCGCTTGATTTATGTTTTCAAAGGAACATTTAAATCTTGAACTAAAATAATTTAAATTTATTTACAGGTGTAGGCTGTACAATTTTTGATGTGTTTTATTTTTATGACAATAGACATCAGGATCTGAGCCGTATATGAAAGATCCGTTGTTTTGGATAAAGAAAGCATTGATAATTGATTAATATAACATGATATATTGTAACACACCCTTATTACACACGTTTAATGCAGAATAAAGCAATCAAACCCTTTTCGTAATTAAAATCTCATGGAAGACGTTTTGAAATTCTGTTTTGAATGAAGAGCACTAGTTTAATTGGTAGGTATATTTATTAAAACAAAATAATTGTAATACAGATAGAGCTTTAACAAACATAACATATTTTTTATGATGGAATCAATTTTTAACTTGTTTTTCAGATGCAGGTTGGCGTTTTCTTCCCATCGTGAAAAACTTTTTCTTGATTATTTAAACAATTTAGAAAAATATTTGATGAATAAGCACAGTTATCGTAGCAATCGATGGCCAACGCATTTCATATTTTATACCTAATAACATAAAATATGTAGGTATATTATTCACTTATTTGCTAATTCCTTTAGTAACTCGAAGTACAGCTACCTATTTTAAACTACATATCTACTACTACATAAAGCTAAAAAAGACAAAAAATAAACAAGGTGTTTGTCAAAACCGCAGTGTTATAATAATAATTATATAAAAATGAAGATAAGTATCAAATTAGAATGTTCAAAAATTGTTGTTTCCGTCATAAATACGTAAAGCGATTAAAATCACCGGCATCATGACTTCGTCACCGATGCAGACGCGGGCGGAGCAGCGCGCTGGCGTGAGATTCTTATCAAAGTGAATCATTTGCATGTGACTATTATTTATTTTGTAGAAATACTATTTATTTCAATACCAATTGAGTACTGGAAATACTTCCAATAGATTTGAATAAGTAGAATTCGTGTACTATTTACTGTTTTGCAATAGGATAAAAAGTAATTTGTGTACCATTGTGTATTCAGATTTATGTAAAATGTCTATGCTTTCGATTATGTTTAATCATAATTTTTGAAAAATAATGCTTTTATAAGCCTCTTATATTTTTACAAAGTAAACCATTACATAAAGATAGAGGGAAGTGTATATTGTATAATGAAGGTATTATTATATTGAAAGTTAGTTTTTAGGACGTAAACCTTGGATAGGATATTTTTATATACTATGTTTATAATTAATATCAGTTGTAGTTTAATTTATATCCTGTTAGATTTGTAATTAATATGTTCAGATGAAGATTTATTTTACTTACAAATGAACAAGAAATAAACCTACAACTTAATTAAATGACGGAACAACAATAACTGATATTATGTGTCTTATATTAGTTTTTTGTATTTTTATAAATGATTTTAATCAAGATAAATTATCATTAACAACTTAATTATAAAATAATGTATTCTAGATATCATAATAAAGGAGAAAGATTTGCTTGTTCGTTTACATTGATTAGGCTTCGACACTACAAGACTATTTTAAAAATTCCGTCACCAATAAAAAGTTAAATCGTGTTCGAATAATATATCCTATATTATTCTATATTACATATAAAAACGAAACAGCTAGTCTTATTTAAGAAAGTGAGTGAAGATTTTATTTTAAATCACAATATACTTAGGTATCACGCCCAATTTTGATAACCATTGTAGTGATCTCAAAGCCGAACCCACAAGCAAAAGTTATAAAAAATCGCGGCATGTATTAGAATGTATAAGTGTTATTGATAAAGATTATCGTCGTGTGTACGATACAGCCGCTAGCCGGTCCGGTTAAGATGCGTGGTTAGTGCGACTCGCTGCGCGTATGTGCTGTGTCCTCTTGCCTGTGTCTGTGCCTGTGACTGTGACCTCGCCATGGACCTCAGTCAGGTAAGCCTTGATCTTACGAAACTTGGAATATGTGGACGTCTGAAAGCAAAGAGTTAATGTGTAATTAATTGGTTGATTAGGTTTAAAATGTAGGCTTAGAGTTTGGATTATGCTTCACCTATTGTATGCTGTATTAATATATTTTAATATTACATCATCCAATTCATTATTGTATAAATATATCTATTATTTATTTATGTTCGTTTATTTCTTACAAATATTTACATTTACATAAATAAGAGAGGGCAATAATGTCACGTTAAATGGAAAATTTCTTCGTTATTGATTACGACATATTTTCGTCAGATTAAACGTGTTAATTGTATTCAAATGTGCATTATTTAGATATAGATAAACGCGCGTAAACAAATATTTACGATAAAAGCGGTTTCTACCTACGTCTCTCGGAAAATTATTGTTCTTAGTTTCTAAGCTGCATAGTATGGAAAAATCGTACCAAAATATTTTAAATATAAAGCACATTCTTTAAATTATACATTAGGTAAATAGTCATATATAATAAATGTAGAGCAAGTTAGGGCACACCATTGATTTTTCCTTTCTAGAAAGCTCTTACTTCTAACCGATAGGATTTTAAAAAAGATGCTACTTTTTCAAGAAGAAGGTGAATGAAAACGAAATCACGGGCAGTAAATAGTTATAATAAAGCAGTCCTATTTAATTATATAGGATAATTAACGTGGAGATTAAATGCTTATCACCGCTCACAAGACGGCTTATTTATGATTCGGTATTCACTATTTTTCCCAAATCATAACTGGAGAAAAACAGTTGAATCTAATACAAAACACAAGATCTAACTTCATAGGGTATTAAATGATTTTAATATAATAAAGCATGCATAATTTCATGAATATCGGTCCAGTAATATCCAAGTAAAAAAATGGCAAACATACTTTGTTACACACATAAATACAAAATGTCGAATTTTTAATTAAAAAAGGGGCAAGTTAAATATGACATATTCAGCAACATTAGGTTATGCAGCTATCACAACCGAATCGTAATTAGTAATCCAAATTATTATTCAAATTATTATATTTTTCAGTTCATAAATCTTTTATAAAAACTTCAAGAGCAAAATAAGTTGTGTAGAGATAGAAGAAGTAATTCACCGGACGCAATTATCAATTCTTTGAAAATGTAGAGTCCCGGATTTAGTACAAATCGGAGAAAATGCATTTAACACATTAGGTACTAGTACCTATCTATTTATTTTAACTAAAATTATACCCTTTTCAGGTATAGAATTTAAAATGTATCGCACATACAATGTAACACAAGTTACATTGTTTTTATCGAAAGCTATGATCAAATACCATTCAATTTTATTAGTATATGTCGATCATTTATTTATTCATAAGGTACAAGACATCAAATGTATATATTTACAAATTATGTTGATAAAAACAGTGTAAGATATGTAAGACGAGCAAGGTATACATAAATTAATTGTACTTTGTATGACATTGTAATGAAATATTGCAATATAGAGCCACAATGTCTTTCATTTTTTAATACAAACTAGGAAGTTATGTATTTTTATTGTAGAGAAAAAAAATTCAGTAAATAGCTAATTTAAAGCAGCACTTGCGGGCACCATCTAATCTAATGTAATAAATTATGAAGACAAGTCTTAAGAATTATGATTTTACATTTCTCAAGATACCCAGTTCTTCTTCTTGGAAATGCAGGATAAAGAAGTATATAAATCACCATTTATTGTGATGACAATTATTTGAATGTAATTTCTTATGAAACTTCACAAAACGCAGATACTCTATCTTTTATTAAATACTAGCCCCCGGATTGAAAGGGGATAAAACAAAAAAGATATAAAACTAACTAAGATTTCTTCTCACGAAGTACTTTTCAATAACAGTCATAAAAAAAAATACAGATTTCCGAGAAATCGATTTAATCTAAAATGAATAAGAAAATACAGGCGATGGCAGAAAATGTGTCGCGACTTATACTTCCGATGATAATTAATTTCTATCACACAATAGTGTTAAATCTTAATTGGACATCCGGTGTTTGGATACAAGTTTATGAACTAAGGTCGTTTAAATTCAAACGGAACGCATTCATTGATTTTATTACAAAATACGTGTTCTTCCATCGAGCTGACTGTGACAGAATTTTAATGTGTAATCTTCCTATTAAAATAAAGCGACGTTGTCTTTTTGCCACCATGAATCGATTACGGGGACATTATTAAAGCCATAACTAAATGTTTTAATGGAACAATGGTAGCCACTTGTTCGTCTGTCGCGACTTTTTGTGGCGCGTAAAATGTTAAATTCATTCGAGATCCCAGGACGAGTTTGTACTTTATGTGATAATTGCTGCGTGTTTCCGGACTGTGCTGGCTTTTTTGTGCACAAGTTCTGAATAATAAGCGCGATAATAACTTGTTTCATAGTTCTGCTCTAAATAGACAAGAATGCGACAGCGCTTTGTCATGTATCGAGAAGGTAGAGCCCACCTATTAGACTCCTCAGCGGATACAAGCTTTTATATTATAGAGCACTGACATACCTTAGGCATTTAAACGTTTGATATAATGTCGCATTTTAAGTTATATTCACTAGTGAATGTATATTAGTATGCATAATCGTAAGTAAGGACAGATTTATGGAAATCTCTTTGATTTTTGATAAACGATTAGGTAAGTTACAGTGCTTGTAGTAAATATCGGCATATTGTTTACATTTAAACTTCAACATAATATTTGAATATCTATCGCAAAAATGGTTAAATGACTTCCTAATGAGGATTAACGAACGTGTCTAGGAATTCTACAAATACGTCAATGCTCGAGAATCTTAAGCAAATCATGTTAGAATCTTGTATGCTAAATTCAGCCTGAACTTATAAGGACGTGTTCCCCAAATAAATATCTATTTGCATGGTCAAGTTACATATAAAATGAAGGCGATAAAGTCGCTGAGATCTATAATGTGTAACCCAGAAATGGTAACAGGTGCAGCCGGCCCACATCGCACATCGGCGACAAACAGACAGTTATCTGTTTATATAGCGATAGCCACTTCGCGATTCTATTGCCATTCAACTGTGCGAAAACCCTCGATAGCATATCAATACATGGAATATATGTAGGTCATTTGTATTCAGATTAATTTTATTTTTCACATAATACGATAAGATTTACTGTGCTTCGAATTTTTAACTAAATTTTTGTTTTAATACATTGTTGTGGTTGTTAGTAGTCTTTGCTTGTTTCGTATAAAATATAACGTGACAAAGGAATGTGTAAAAGTCCCACAGTACGGTGTCCGATATCTAAATTTTACATACTACCTTCTCTTATCTTTTTGACCTAAATATATTGGAACGTGATTCGTATCCATCTGCTGATGCATATGCAGGCGTTTCTTACATATTTTAATACTTTTAATTCATTGATAATCTATAATGATAAATTTTAACATCTTTAAACGGAAATAAAATGAAATCATCACCATGAACAGATTCAGTTTTGGCCATTAATTGTATAATTTATAAGTTCTCTACAACATTATAGAAAATTATTTAACAGACAATTAAACAAGAGCCAAAGCTCTCGCTATTATGATTTTTTTAAGCTTTAATAATCATGGTTACGTAGCATGAATAAATACATAATTTTATTTTCTACGTAAAGGTAGATCTAGAAACATTAAGTACTTAGAAATTAGAATAGATCTATTTATATTACCTACTTTAAGGGTAACTCTTGTAGGTTTTGTTTTTAGGTAAAAACTAACCTAGCCCAAAAATTTCGCTTTGCAAATTGAGTTAAATAAATAAACAATATTAACAAGCGTTATCAGCGAATGAAAAACGAAATGATATTAATTTGTGCGAGAGATAGTGTGTTGATGTTCGGAAGGTGTGGCCGTTATCAAGCTTATCACGCCTTGCTTATTGGGAACCCACTGCGCGAGTGATATCGCTCGCAAGTGACTACGAATTTTATGCAATGATTAACTAAATTTATGTCATAAGGTAATTAGGATTTAGGTCATCATAATGCAATGTCAAAAAGACTTTCGTGTGTAATGTAGTTACCATAAATATTGCGAAAACGAAACGTCTCTGTAATTTAAAAATTTATTATGTTCTAAAATCGTTATTCGTAACGGACAAAAATAGCTTACCTTTCGTTTTAGTTATGATATGTTTAGTTCTATACAATTATTATTATCGAGATAACTGATCAATATTTAGTTGGCAATTGTAGATATGCGTATACGTGCCGTGTGGTGCCGGCCTAGAATAGCACTACCCCATCTCTACCCGTGGGTGTCGTAAAAGGCGACTAAGGGTTAACTACATGCAAACGGGCAGCAGCGTTATGCATGATCTCCCCCACCATCAACTGCGCTCGCCAACCCGCCTGCCAAGCGTGGCGAGTATTGGCATTCTTTCCCCCCAAAAATATACACATAAAAATACACATGAATAGTGCAACAACAACCAGGCCCCTAGTACCCGGCAGCTCCGCTATTCCTGGCTACGGTAGCGGCCATGGTAACGGCGGGGCGGGGGGTGCTAAGAATCACCGGAAGCGATCCGGCTACCACTCCCGACGACCCTTGGCCCTGGTAACATACAACGCACGCACGTTGAGGACGGACGAAAAGATTGTTGAGCTGGAAGAAGAATTGAGTAAGTTACGCTGGGATGTCATAGGGTTATCAGAAGTCCGAAGACAGGGGGAGGACTCGATAACGTTGACATCCGGTAATTTATTCTTCTACCGGGAGGGCGACCAACAGTCCCAAGGTGGAATAGGGTTTATCGTTCGCAGACCCCTCATTAACAACATCATATCCATCGAAAGTGTGTCGAGCAGGGTAGCGTACCTGATCCTCAAAATATCTGATAGATATTCTTTAAAGGTTATTCAGGTCTACGCTCCGACCTCGGCACACTCAGATGAAGATGTGGAGGTAATGTATGAGGACATCAGTAAAGCCATACACACCTCGAAAACACATTTCAATGTTGTGATGGGGGATTTCAACGCGAAACTGGGCAAAAGAGGCGATGATGAGTTGAGAGTGGGGCAATTTGGATTTGGGCAGCGCAACCCGAGGGGCCAGAGGCTCGCTGAGTTTCTGGAGAAAGAAGGACTCTTCATGATGAATTCCTTTTTCCAGAAATCTCCGCATAGGAAGTGGACCTGGATAAGCCCCGACGGTAAAACGAGGAATGAGATTGACTTTATCATGACTACAAAGAGACATATATTCAATGATGTTTCTGTGATCAACAGGGTCAAAACCGGCAGCGATCACCGTATGGTAAGAGGCACATTGAATATAGATGTGAAACTCGAAAGGTCTCGCTTGATTAAGTCAACTCTTCGACCGTTCCGCACCCAAATTCAGAACCCCGAAAGCTTTCAACTCGAGCTCCAAAATCGCTTCGCTTGCCTAGGCGATGACGTATCTGTGGACGATATGAACAACAGGCTTATCGAAACGATTCGTACGGTAGGGTTGCATCACTGCAAGATTCCCCGTAAGAATCGAACACAAAAACTTTCCGACCATACCCTCAAGCTCCTGGCAGAGCGACGCTCTTTGCTACTGAATACTTCCGATGAAGCGAAGTCATATAGGCAGCTCAATAGACGAATTACAAAGTCCTTGCGACACGATATCCGCTCCTTCAATACAAAAAACATTGAAGAAGCGATACAGCGAAATAAAGGCTTAAAAGTGTTTGCAAGAGATGGATCTATTGGGCAAAGCCGGTTGACTAAGCTGAAGACGGATAGTGGCAAAATTGTGTCGTCTCAACCGGAGCTACTAGGCGAGGTCGAGAAGTTTTATGGACACCTTTACACCTCCATTGCTAAGCCTGTTGCGAGTCCGGCGAAAGATCCTAGAGCCCGACTAACCCGACATTACACCGAAGATATCCCGGACATCAGCCTGTACGAGATTAGGATGGCTCTCAAACAGCTTAAAAACAACAAGGCGCCGGGTGAGGATGGAATCACATCTGAGCTTCTGAGAGCGGGTGGCAAACCAATCCTCAGAGTGCTACAGAGGTTATTCAATTCCACCTTACTCGAGGGCACTGCGCCAAAAGCATGGAGCAGCAGTATGGTTGTCCTCTTCTTCAAAAAGGGAGACAAAACCCTGTTGAAGAACTACAGGCCAATATCACTGCTGAGCCATGTCTATAAGCTGTTCTCGAGAGTCATCACGAATCGTCTCGAACGCAGGCTTGATGACTTCCAGCCTCCCGAACAAGCCGGTTTCCGAAGAGGCTTTAGCACCATGGACCACATACATACGCTGCGGCAGATTATACAGAAGACGGAGGAGTATAATCTGCCATTATGCTTGGCGTTTGTGGACTATGAAAAAGCCTTTGATTCGATCGAGACTTGGGCCGTATTGAGGTCTCTTCAGCGTTGCCGCATTGACTATCGGTATATCGAAGTGTTGAGAAGTCTGTATGAAAACGCCACTATGTCAGTCCGGGTTCAGGAGCATTGCACAAAGGCAATTCCTCTGCAGCGCGGGGTCCGACAAGGAGATGTTATTTCTCCGAAACTGTTTACCGCTGCTTTGGAAGATGTCTTTAAGCTCCTGGACTGGCAAGGACTTGGCATCAATGTTAATGGCGAGTACATCACTCACCTTCGATTTGCCGACGATATCGTAGTCATGGCAGAATCCCTGGAAGACCTCAATACAATGCTCGGTGGCCTCTACAGAGTTTCACAACAAGTGGGCCTTAGCATGAACATGGACAAGACGAAAATCATGTCAAATGTCCATGTTGTGCCCACTCCGGTTTCAGTTGGAAACTCTATTCTCGAAGTTGTTGACGAATACGTTTACCTGGGACAAACCGTCCAATTAGGTAAGTCCAACTTCGGGAAAGAGGTCAATCGTCGAATCCGACTCGGCTGGGCAGCGTTCGGGAAACTACGCAACATCTTTTCGTCCAAAATCCCTCAGTGCCTGAAGACGAAAGTCTTCGAGCAGTGTGTGTTACCGGTGTTGACTTATGGATCTGAGACGTGGTCGCTAACCGCGGGCATGGTGCAAAAGCTTCGCGTCGCTCAACGAGCTATGGAACGGGCTATGCTCGGGGTTTCTTTGCGTGATCGAATCAGAAATGAGGAGATCCGCAAAAGAACTAAAGTCACCGACATAGCCCACCGTATTAGTAAGTTGAAGTGGCGCTGGGCTGGGCATATAGCCCGCAGAACCGATGGCCGTTGGGGCAAAAAGGTTCTTGAGTGGCGACCACGTACAGGACGTCGCAGTGTGGGACGGCCTACAACGCGATGGACAGACGACCTGATCAAAGTGGCGGGGAGCCGCTGGATTCAGGCCGCTGGTGATCGGTCGTTTTGGAAATCTTTGGGGGAGGCCTATGTCCTGCAGTGGACGTCCTGAAAGGCTGGAAATGATGATGATGATGAATTGTAGATATAACTCATTTCAAATACAAACAATAATATCGCCAAAGACGTGCACTGCGTAGTCAGTAAACCGACGCACTGAAAATTACGAAACGATTATGATTAATGATTAATATGAATTAAATATTCACTTTGCATACAATTTCGTTATCAGGCGTCGGAAATAGCCGTGAAATCATGCCGCCTTATCGCTTATTTCATCAGATTTTATCGCCCTTATAATTTGTCTGGGTTATGTCGTTTTAAAATTTTGTGGTAAACCCCGTTTTTGTTAGAATGTGACCTCTTTTTTATGTAAAATTTGGTGATAGTATCTAGCAGTGTTTCAATGAATATAATATATGAATATAATATAATGAATGAATATAATATGTTCTCTCGGATAAGTTTGGTAAAGAAAATGACAAAGTTAGTTTGATTTTTCTGCATTGAAACTAGAGAATGAGTAAGTTCGTTCCTATTTTCGTTATAGATAACACTATCAACAAACTAAATTGATTAGCTTTGCATTAATAAACTTTAGGTTTGAATTTGACAGTTTGCTTTAATCAAAACTTCTTTCATATAACATTCTTTTAAAAAGCGCTTTTCAATTAATATCTACTTCAAATATGATTACCTCTGCAATTCATCACACAAATAAAGGTGAAAGTCGTTCATTAACAAATACAATTTGACACAGCCCATAAAGGTTAAATTTAAAGAGCATGTAACACGTTCGTGTTGGTGTTCGTTGAATGAATGGCACCACATTAGCATATGAGAAGCAATTAGCGGCTTGTTACAACTAATTGCTAATTATAAAGTGGGGACCTTTTTGCCCCTTCTCGTTGCATTAGTTGTACGTTTGACGACGCTCCGTTTTTGTGTCAATGCAAATAAACACTTTAGATTGTTACAAACGATAGAATGTTTAAATGAGTGTGTCGTGTTATATATGTTAATTTGTTGGAGCTTTTAATGGTGCAATTAATTTGTTATTATCGATTGATAGGTCGTTTTTTAAGGTTGAACGTGTTGAGGTATGTGTTTAATGGTTTGAGGGGTATTGTTATTGTTTATATTGAGTGTTTAAGGGTGTGATATGATTTGTTTGGTTGTAGTTGCAATATTTATATCGGTAGGTACGATTTTTTTCACTAAAGAGCTTTTTGGCATTGACTCTTGTATGATATAAAAAAAATGTTTGCCAATAATCTACACTATAATATTATAAAGCTGAAGAGTTTGTTTGTTTGTTTGAACGCGCTAATCTCAGGAAGTACTGGTACGATTTGAAAAATTCTTTCGGTGTTAGATAGCCCATTTATCGAGGAAGGCTATAGGCCATATATCATCACGCCAAGACCAACAGGAGCGGAGCACTGCGGGTAAAATAGAAGGGCAGAGCTAGTCTTAGGTAATTTAATATTACCTAGGTGCTCGATTTGTCATAATGTGAAAACCCTTATTTTCCTAATTAGGTACCTATTTCAGAAGGTATTACGTGGTATTACCATTGATAAATCATAACTAATAAACGTAGTAAACTATTTCATACACTCCCTTGCAATAGAGATGTCACTGATATTTCTTGTCTTAAAAAAAGAGTATATTACCGCCATTTATGTATTCTCTAAAAAACTTCATAAACGTGAATCACAAGACATGTCCTATTGACTTTCTCGCCGGTTAAGGCATGGCGCTAGCAAACACCTACCTGCGTACCTAGATAGGTACCTAGGTACTTGTGAGTCTGCAACCTAGCTCACATTCCAACACTAGGAGCCTATAGGGCTTAAAGCCTACAAATGGGCGTATATAGCCTGTATCACTTTTTAGAATATGTGGGATAATATCACGTTTGTGTATAATAATACCTAAATCGTTTATGTTTTGTTATATATAATTAGCGAGAAATATGGCACTTTCAATAAATCTTTCAAGATCTGTTTACTATTTTAGTAACTTGAAGTTGACCCAATTTTGATATGCCTTTATTAACATTACAATAACACTTACGTAACTATTTTAACTTATTATAAGCACACAAAATACGTTATTTTAAATTAAAATAAGTGTTATGTGCAAAAAGTGCTTTGGATAAGTTTTAAGGTTTTTGTGGGATATTTAAAACTTAATATAAATAAAAAGGTAATTAGTATATATTTGTCTTAGTATTTATTAGAATTATAGTCTATTCCCTGTTTATATCATTATATTGACGTTTATTAAAATCCTAGACGAACAGTTTCCATGAGATAACGTGTGTAAAAAAGCTTCCTTAGCGTAATGAGCAAGAAAAATTACCATGCAATTCTAATCAAAAGCTAGTATCGAGCTTTACTAGACCGGCTAGATCGGGTCCAAGTGGGAGTGGGGGGAGTGGGGGGGTGGTGCTGTGGGGGGGGGAGGGCAGGCGGAGCCGGGGCGGCGCGCGCGCAGGCCATTCGCGACCTCCGCGCTCCTAGCTGCCAACACTCGCCTCTCATTGGTCCACGCCAAGATTTTCTTAATGTAAGCGACACACGGCCAGTTTATACCGTGGGATTATTGTATGCAAATGGTATGCTGTACAGGAATACACTGCTTGTTATTCATCGGAGATGCTTCTGGGAATGCTGACAATGTACCGGTTTTTAGCTTAATTGAGATTGTTAGTGTACCTACTGCATTTCATCTATCGTGAGATGTTTTATTATTAGCATAGCATTCAATTTTTTGTAACTAGTTGAATTCATTTAAATGATTTTGATTTATTTATCTGCGTTGTTAGAAAAAAGGAATGGTTTCTCAGTAGTAGAATTATTCAATATAATACGACTCTACATTTTTGTATTGATATATTCCAGATTTCTATCAGGGACATGAGAACTTAATTATGTTTTTCTTAATTTAATAGATATAAATACATGAAATCTTGTGTTCTAACGACCATTCTTATAAACAATAATAATCATTCTATGTTCTAATACTTAGGTACTGTGAGTTATAGAAATTTTTACCCGCGTATAGGTAGGTAGATATGTTAGAACTTAATCTGTTTTAATGTACATTCGTATAACAAATAATTAAAATCGAAATACATACCTACCTACCAAGTACCACATACCTAAATCAATATTGTAATACCTTGTTTAATCTCCATAGCACAATAAATCATACAAAACCAATTTAATTCAATAATATTGAGTGTAACATAATTGATAATAGTGCATAACACCTACATTGTTTACCTACCTACCTATACCTATAGTTAACACTCCATAAATCTTGTAATAACTTGGTTCCTACTGTAAATTACTTAATTGGTGATGAGCTAGTGTTATAGATTGACCTCCTTGTGACTTATGCCGTAACGAATTTAGCTTTTAACCAAAAGTTCTAGCTTCGATCATAATTATGTTACATTCACTGTCTGTAATTAAAATAAAGATTTAATTATGTAGGTATTTCTAACAAAAAACAAACACCTTTTTTAACAGTCTGATGGTTTTTTACGATTATTGTCCCCAATCAACATTATAATAATTGTGTTCAGTGGAGTGTGTCGGTGGCCGCGTCCAGGCGAGGGATGGGTGACCGCTAACCGGGCGCAATTGATATCAATGTGTTTACTGCCCCTATTGATAGGCTTACCTTCCACTTTCATGCCAAGCTATTCTATATTGTTATATTTACTGGATTAAGCCTATGCAAAATAAAGCTTCAAATATGAATATTATAAAAATTTAGGAATCGTGTTTTTTTTCTAAAATCTAATTCGGTTATGGTTTATGAGGTATATTTTATTGTATATAGGTACCTATAGGTATACTTAGATGATATAGATAGAAAGTAAATGTATATATCTACCGTAAATAAATAACATATGTAGGGAATAAATTGCGTTTTTAGTTTGTTCCGAATTTTGTATTATTTAATTGTTTTAAAATTTTAATTCAATGGAATAAATGAGAACAATAACTTTAATATTACCTACTTTAAAAAGCTCGCATGTTGTACTGGACGGACACCCTTAATCAATAGCTGATAATATCAAACCGATGTTTAATTCTATTAAACTGCGTTTAACGCTAATTACATAATAGATGGTTGTTTACCCGTCGCCGCTCGCCTGACAGCTTCAACTAATATTTATTTGTAATGATATCGATCTCTAATTTCCGTTCTAAGTTTCTAACCATACTCCATAGTGCTTGATATTCACGGACTTAAATTAGTCATTTATACAGGTTAAAGTGTACTTTAGCTGTTCAATGATCAAATATAACCTTTATTAATTGAAATTGGCTTCTATTTCAAAGAGAAGCGCTTCAGAATAATTGATCTATAATGTAGGTATTACTATGCAGGTACAGTTTTCAACCTTATCATAATTATTCGTAAGTTTTGGAAAGCAGTTCCTATTGCGTTATTTTGTAGGTATATTATTGATAGAGCACTGATAAAAGAGCAATTACTTACAGAGTTTCCTTATTCCTTGGCTTTTCTATGTAGAAACTGCTTTCTGAAATAGTGGTAATTGGTAAATGGTAAAACTATGTGGGTAATGGCGATTGAAAAGTGCTTCTAGAATAAGTCGAATTCATTAAATAAATGTTTGACTTCGATATGGTAGAGATGTCATCTACTCTTATTTTCTAACTTAAGTAGCCAATTTAAAATAAGTTATAAAAACTCAGAATATTAAACTAAAGCTTTTTACTAAATTTTGTGTTTTATATCTCATCAGAGATTAATATTTCCATAAAGTACATAAAGTTGCACAACTAATTACGTCTTGACATACCGTACCTGTAGGGCCTACTGCCCTTACGCATGCTAATAAACTACTCACTGTCACAGCCTCCTGAATTATCGCCATAGTTTCTCTATTTTTACACTCGTGTGTTTATCTTGATTGTATATTTTTTATTTAATTAAAGTCAAAGAACTTGAACAAGAAACTAAGGATAATCTTTATTTGTGTATTCCTTATTAAAATGTTTTGTCATAGGTGTGAATCATAAGATTTTTGTGTAAACATTGCATAAAAATCGATGTAGGTAGAGCCAAATCTGGTAGTATTATTCCTTAACTCAGCAACAAACATACATATTATATCCCAGCATAATTATTGTTTTCCCGTACTTTAAGCGGAAAAAAATATAATCGCATCCAAAAGCCATGAACGCGACATTGAAAGTTTTTGGTGAAACCGGTTTCGTTCCAACTGCTCAATGGAATCGCTTAATTCATTTAGACTGCAATCACTCGGGAAGTACTTTATGCGTTTACGAATAAAACATTAAAATACATTTTCAATTTAATTGTTATGTTTATTAAATTGTTGTTTTTATTTATTAGAATACTAGCTGCGCTTCTCGGTTTCACTCGCGTGGCTCCGCTCCTGTTGGTCTTAGCGCGAGCATTATAATGATAGCGTATAATATAGCCTTCCTCGATAAATGGGCTATCAAGCACCGAATTTTTCAAATCTGAGAAATAGTTTCTGAGAATAGCGCGTTCAAACAAACATTCAACAAGCTTTATTATAATTAGTAGATATTAGTATAGATATCGGCACTCAATTGAGCTTAATATTATCTAAATTTGTTCGTAATACAAATAATTAATTATTCAAATGTATACGTAAAACTCGAACTGTACTCTGTATTCCGATAAAAGTGCTATATAAAACTGCTATCAAAGACTTTTTGTCTTAATTTGTTGCGTCTAACTAAATAACTACCCATAAACCAAGGCCGATAAAAAGGTTTAATAGCTCTAACTTCTGAAATTTATCGTTTTTTAGCAAAGATACTGTAAACATAGACTTACAAAGCAATTTCATGCAAGGGTATATAAACAGTACATACATTAAATTGCAATAAATTCATGTAATAGCATTAGTAGCCACTCGCTATGTTTATGTGTTTAACAAAAAGTGTCCGCTCAACTAACCTACTTTTACTAATGTATATGTCACGGCTAAAGGTAGGTGAGAACATAAACTTAAGATTAGCCGGCTAAACTTAGGTTTATTTTCGACGAGGTGTTAATGTTAGTTTGTTCTATCTTTAGCCGGCTAAACTTAAGTGTAACCGCAGGCCCGTGGCTAAAAATGTCGGGGTGGGTAGATTTGGTTAGCGCCGGGCCGGTGGAGGGCTTGAGGGGCCCGCACAGTGCCAGAAAACACTCGCCCTGTTCCTTACATGTATTATAGTACCAAATCTACCCACCCCGACTCAGGGCAGAAAGCTGGTGGCTAGGTTAGGTTAGGTTAGAACTCTTAAGACCCGCACGAGCCGAGCGAGCGCAGCGAGCGTGCTGCGGCAGCAGCCGGCGAAGTGCCAGAAAACACTCGCCCTGTTCCTTACATGTATTATAGTAACCAAATCTACCCACCCCGACATTTTTAGCCACGGGCCTGCGGTTACACTTAAGTTTAGCCGGCTAAAGATAGAACAAACTAACATTAACACCTCGTCGAAAATAAACCTAAGTTTAGCCGGCTAATCTTAAGTTTATGTTCTCACCTACCTTTAGCCGTAACATATACATTTGAAATAATATCAATATACATTAATTTCATATAAATTCTGTTTATTTTTATCTAGACATTCGCTTTTTTGTTTGGTGATTAATATTGAAATTTGAAATATATTATAATACTTAAACATTGAATCAAATATTCATGCAATTTGTATTTATAAGCATAATATGTTTTTTTTTAATCACACACCTTTTCATATATCCTTTTAAAGAACTTGTTAAAATGCATGAATATTTATATTTTATGAACATACTTATAAATTGGATCACTGTATTTATTAATACTTATAATTAAGTTCTCAAGTATAATTTGTGAGTACAGATGAAGGTCGTTAATTACAAATGGTCAGTTCTCTTCGAAGTACTTATTGCTCTTCGGTGAAATGAATTTATTTATAGAGAAAACTATTAACTTTAATCTGAGATAAAGACTTAGACGTGTGTCAGACACAAAATTTTATTTAATCGATCTTTAAACATGTTTCGATAGACTTGAAAATTCACCAATATTAATACAAATCTAACTTTCGTTAAAGAAAAATTTTATTGTTCTGAAAAACGGCTCTAACGATTTTAAATAAAAAGCTCCATATATCTTTACCCACATTTTTTTACAACATCAACATTTTTTCACATCAATCTGGACGAAGCCACTACCAGTAATCACAAGTAGAAAGTAATATAATATAAACACTACTTGTATATTAGCATGATATTCAGTAAATCTCTTATGTGATGCTTTTTGCAGCGCAAGTCGCCCGCGCAGCTGCGGTCACTGAGACAATTAAATATTTCTACATAATAAATTTAAATGGGTCCTTGTTTATATTGTTACTGGGAAATAAAGCTTTGGTCAGAATGACTGATTTGCAACACAAGTAGGAGAATTTCAATTCCTAGAGATGATTTCGAGATCAATATTTATAAGAAAATTACAACTAACAAGTAATTTTAAAATAAATTTCGGTTTTAAAATAAAGGTATCAGCCCCCCTAGACAAGTGGTTTTCTATTAGCGTAAAGTTGAATAGAATAGATTATGAATGTATGAAATTGACGTTTGATTACGACGACGACGACGATTGATTACGTCAATCTCATACATTCATAATCTATTCTATTCAACTTTACGCTAATAGAAAGCCACTTGTCTAGGGGGGCAGGCATGTTCCAATACTATCGAAGATTATGCCTTTCTAATGTTGTAATTTTGTAAAATTCCCAAAACATTTTTATACCCGAGAAAGGAATAGAAGCTGGAAACGGTCGATCTATAGTAATCATGCTAACTACCAAATTATCTATAATATAGGGCATAAATCTTTATACATTATAAGGGCTATAAAAATAACAAAGTTGGCTATATATTGGTGAATCAGTTATTAAAACATACTAGTAGTTGTCGAGATTAACTTCTCCAACATAATAACTTTACCTTTAGAGGCAATTATACAATTATAGAGAACGAGTGAGCCATGAATCAGATGCACAAATAAATATGTCCTCACTTGCTTTTCTCGATATCAATTAGTTTTTATGTACTGACAAGTGATAGCTCTACTATTTATAAAGTTTCTTGTATGAAAAAGGTAAATTGCAGTTAATAAATATAGAGTTCATTTATCGAGATAAAAATGTAAGTTAGACTAAAACTCGCACATCATGCAAAATAAAATACTTAATACTTTCCGAACATCAACATACGTAGGTAGGTTATTTTTTTATATTATTTTTATATTTAATGTTAAAACATAGGTATTTTTTAAATAAACGGTGTAGGTCCTTATCGTAATTTTTTTATAAAACATTGATAAGAGAACATATCTCAACTTCTTATTACCTCTCAATTAGTCTTGCAATTGAACAGCAGCAGATGAATGACATACAAAACCAAGTCCACACCACCTCACTAATGAATCAACCAATTCATGCCCTTGTTGTACTCTCAACGTATCTCCAGTACTTACAGGAAGTTTAGGAATACTAAGCAGGGCCACCCGGCAGCCCGTACCGGGAACCCGCGCGCTGTTTTGTCCCCAACCAGCACGAACCGACCACCGACCACTATATTACTAATTTATACGGATTTACGCGACATTCCGCGGACAGCTGTGCGTTCCGGCTTCTTCCAATGCACAGGAATTTTGGTCATTTATTCCAATTTCGTTTTTCAAGAAACCTGCTGGGTGGCTGTGAGTATTTTGAGTTACATATCGGAAAATACTTAATTTTACTGCTACTTATTACAAGTAATATCATAATAATATAATTAGAAACTTGAGAAATATATATTTTAAAACTTCTAGTAATACCTACGCGTATTTTCTTTCTAACGTTTAGAATAAACAACGTCTCATTTACGCAATGTTTCAGAAAATATGAATTGAATATGACACAAATATTAGATAATCTCGCAGTAAACTATTTATTATTATACCTTTAATTGGGCCTTTAGAATGCAGTTTCTTCATAATTCGTCAGATATTTTCATGATTTATAAGTAACGTGATCATTAAATAAATTAATAGATTTATTAATGACATACGAGTGGTCTCGTTAAACGGAATTAAATCTTTACACACGCTTTAATAAACTAACTTTTTAAAGTATGTTTCTCGATTATATGAATTTAGATTGAAAATATTTTGATGAGTCGCTCATTAGCAGCAGATATTTGCCGAATGGCGCGTGACGATATTTCTATACAATGTGTTATCATTAACACATAACTCCCACACGCCATCACTTGGTTATAAAGCAGTGAAACTGTACAAACAATTATTTGCTTTCGTAATTTTTTAATAATTTATCAACGCACTTTCATTTAAAATATAATGTCCTGTATTACATTATGGGAATAAGATTAATTCATATTAAGTTACGTAACATATCGATTCCATTTAAATTCATTTATGTACAGTATGATGTGTATAATATTATCTAAGTATTTTATCTATGAATTGATTCAATTAACAATTATAATTAAACTCTCAGCCTTTCAGATCTTATTCATGTATTCAGTTTTTAATCAATCGTAATATTTTTACATCATTTTTACCTAACCCAAATAAAAAAAAAAATATAAGTATAATCAAACCTTTTTGTTTCGCGTAACACCATAAT
This sequence comes from Colias eurytheme, assembly GCF_061535395.1. Lineage (NCBI taxonomy): Eukaryota > Metazoa > Arthropoda > Insecta > Lepidoptera > Pieridae > Colias > Colias eurytheme. Next base: position 11,698,022 of record NC_142983.1, read on the forward strand.
ATTATGTCTGAATATTCCATCAACTGCTAGCTTTCTCAAATCGCGTTAGATTTCCTTACCCATCGAATGTTGGATGCTTTGTCTCGGAGCATGATGGCCAATTAAATAATGCCATTAATCACGGAGAGCTGTGGTTACCACGAGTCCGCCATTACGATCTGTGCTGCATCTAGCTCCTTATCTTTCACCGGCCCTTCAACAAATTACTGCTTTCGGTTATTGCGAAATTCAAACAACGTAATTGTGCAAAGGGAATGCGCCTGTAATTACCATTATTACGTTTTAGATGTATTGATAGAATATTCGGAATTTCCTTCATACACTAGTAATGGGTTAACTAACTCAACATTAGAGTAATTCACAAAGATAGAGCGAAATAACATTACAATAAATACAGACTTCATTGTTCATTGAATTGACTTTCTTTTACCGTGTTTACTTTCTGTACAATCAAGGAATTTATGATTAAATGTTGAATTTAAAAGAGGATTTAGATAACTTTTTTACCTTCAAATTAAACAGTTACAATTAAGTTTTTATTGGACACATAACCAGTTTTATTTTAGTCTCATTCTAACGACCTTATTATTGACCTTATATAGTTAGAATAATTGCAAAATTCGGCCAATAATTCCAGCAACGTAGCATTACTTACAAGCGTGTAATCATTCCAATGATTAGATAGCAAGGTATTGGTATAATTAAGGGCTATGTATAAATAACGGTGGTATTACCATAATTTCGCGCGCCGTGCGCGGGTGCTTTATTGTGATTAAACTAAATCCAATCGATGCGCCCGCGCAGCTCTAGGGATGTGCGACAAGAGATCGATAAGGTTTTAGTATGATATTATTATGTCCATGAATGATATTTGATTACATTACGAATGTTATGTAAGTGCATAATACATAAGGATGTTATGTATTATTGCCATCTACTCCTAAATTTGCAAATGTTCATGAAGATGATTTTGAATATTTCTTTTTATATATTGTATCTATACTTTACTGATCTGTGCATACTTATAAAACTTCCAGCATGATCCTACCCCTATAATTGAATTGCATTAATAAATTGACTTCACCTCGTGCAACTAAATTAAAAAATACGCCCTTCTTCAGAAATACAATACTTTGAGACCATTCAGTGTGTATGATTTTGCATGTAAGTGATTCTAACCAATTATATTAAAATATTTGTTAAATATGTTTTCTATCGATAATTTTTGGAGCTTCCCTAGCATTTGAACGAAGCACGCTGGCCCTATTACTAGTCGACCCGTGCTCTGTGATTGCCGTGACGGCCTGCGACCGCCTCACACGACTATCCTCTGTTTATTTAATCTTATTTACTTTTATCTCAACGGAAATTTTAAAATAAATTTCCAATAAGTTAATAATGTCACAGGAAGTACGCGAGTTAACGGTTCTTAGAAAAATAACACTGTGTCTTCAATAATTGCGATTTATATAATTCTGATAAAACAATTGTCATTCTTTTAACTTCACAGATTATTAAATATTATTTGACCGCCTCCTTGGTACAGTGGTTGACGCGTGAGCGTAGAACCGAGGGGTCCTGGGTTCGATTCCCGGTGGAGACGAAGAAAAAAATGTCTCGGTCTGGCAGGACACAGAAGGCTGATCACCTACTTGTCCCTAAAGAAAATCGATCAGTGAAACAGATGTACGAATAATGCATCTGCCCCTTACCCCACTAGGGGACACGGGACTTCACTTTATTTTATACTTCGATAATTGGCACTTGGAATCAATATCAAGAAATATATAGTAGATAGAAATTATTTTGACCAATAATATTATCTCTAAACTGTTCTCTGCTCTACGTTCACACATTAGTCGTAGTATGCAAGTGCCTAACATAATATTGTGCCGATTTAATTTCTTTTCCAAAAGCATAAGCCCAAACCGCCATTTTCCCAGGCATCCAATAAATAGTTAACGAAGAACGATCCGAGTACGATATTGTGCAATTTGGAGGACAGAGGCGAACGTGTTATTACGAGCCCTACACGCCGATACGCAAATCAACTCTGCCCGGGGATAAATAATTGCACCCGTGACCGCTTCCATTATCCGTAACCATACACAATTACTGCCCGTCGCGTTTACACTGACCACCACACATGCCTGCCGCAACAATCAATGAGATACACACGGTATACATTGACGCGTTTCTTTAGTAGGTTGTAATGTGTAGTGGTTCTAGAGCAGCAATGTAGCAAGCAAAGCGATGCAGCAATGAGCTCGTGGTAGCGAGGCTATTATTCGTGAAGCTCATTACAATATTAATCAATAGTCTCTCATCCGTGGCCGGTATAAATAAAATGGATGCAGAATAAGGTTTAATGTTAGTTGTGCAATACTAATGCCGGGTTCTCGCAAATGATAGAGTGCGGAGACAATATCGCTCGGCGCTACATTTTATGACATTGAAATATTTTTGAGTCACGTATTCTTTATTACTATGGGCCTGCTGTAATTATGTGCTCTGCTTCTAATCGCGGAGTCCATATTTAGCATGTTCATTACGAACTATTTAGATATAGTCGAAGATATCTCGTTATGTAAAGAACTAAAGAGCTATTTATGTATGTAGCATAGCACAAAATCATATCGGCATCATTATAATGTAAAAACATTTCAAATACTTTTGTCCTAATTAAAATAGTTAATGAATAATCATTTTTTACGGATTACCATTTCATTACCGTTGCTAAATCTGGACTAAATGCAAATATGTATTATTAATGAAGGATTTTACAACCACTCCTAGTTATTGCCTTACATTTTTTATTTATTAATTATGTGTTATATCTTCGCATACTTTGCTGAAGGTTACTTTTGTTTGTTCTCGATTGTAAATCGTTAAACAAACAGAATGATTCAAACACTTTTATTGATATGAGGTGTGGTCATCGGTGCGATGCCGTGTTTTTATATTATTATTTTTTCATTAACATAACATTCTGATATTGTAAGCACATTCTAGGAGTATATTATCCATCATGGATTCATGCCATGAAACCTTTTTTTCGCGAATTAGAGTATTTTCGAGTATTAATCTATATTAGAGCTCTACATGTAAATATTAACTTCAATTCTTTACTCATCTTTGTTTAAAAAATAAGGAGAAAGAAGACCTAACACATAGAAGGCAAAGTTCTTGGTCCCTATGACCCATTGTTGGAATTTTGTAAAACATAAATAATCACCGATATGGCGGTATGACAAAGCATATTTTAAGGCAAAACAAATGCTTGTACCTTGAGTAAAACGAACAATTGATTATTATTAAAGTAAATAGAATAAAGTGAGTCACTTGAGAGATAACATTCAAGGAAAAAATGTAGATAATAATTTAGTTGGATATGTCGTTGAATGTTAATGTCGGAATAATCATAATTTTATTGTGAAGCTGCTCGAGGCATTATGTGGGAAACAAAACATTACATTATGTACATATAATTTTTGTGTCTGTTTGTCTCTTTGTCCACTTTTTATTGAACTCAAGTTCGAAGAATTTTTGTTAATTTTTAACTGCTTGGTTTTTACCGTAAACTCGTCAAATGGAATGCGAGTTAAGTAAAAGTTTTGATCGATGTCTGAGTTATTTTAGCTAATTTATAAGTTCTTGGAAATTTTAACAAAAATGGTTTTTATTAATTAATTTTAACAATAATGGTCCTCATTACTGTTATTAATTTTGTATTATATTAGGTAAATATCGGTAAACAACCTCTGTTATAAATATCACCGAGCGCGTGCTATTTGCAAAGGAAAAGTTAAGTTTTTATATCCTGGCACTTTATCTAGCTTTTTAACCTTTTCAGCCATAGTCACGAGAAACAAAATATTGTTGTTTGAAAAATCGAAATTATCTTACATTAAAAATATTATGAATAGAGTATATTGATGTCGTTATTAGAATATAAATAAGAATAATCGCGGTATAAACACTATTGTATAAGTACATAGTGCAGAGTACAACAATTTGTAAGGTATGTGACTGTTACCTTTTGAGGAGCGCTGAGGTAATTCTCCCATACATTTGAATATTCAATTTTTCTCGTTAGTGATCAATATTATGTTCTTGTATCTAATAATTCAGTCAATTAATTGTCATGTTTTTCTTGTTATATTTTTTTAATAGCGAAATAATTATGAAAAAATTACATCTAACATTTATCCAATATTTAATTTGTAGAAATAGGCTTAGTGACCTATTATTACTTTCTACAGTTTAAACATATATACATATATGTATAACATGCTATACATATATATATATAGCATGTTTGTATGTTGGAAAATTGTATTTTCTTAATATTACAACTTGGAATATCTTTCAAATATGGAAAAATATATTTAAACGTTTATAAAATGAAAGGAGAGTAGGTATAGAATATAGATGCCATATTTCTGAGCGGTGCTGCGCGGGCGCACGCTCAATAAATATATTTAACTAGATTATCAGCGCGGTGCTGCTCGTGTAATGCACTTAGTTATGTAGCTGTTACTAATATTGTGCAGAATATTTTATTTACAAATGTTTTTTTTTTCATTTATCCCTTATGGCTTATGCAAGCAAACGATCAGGCTGATCACTAATTGATGGAAAGTGATGCCCAATAAGCATTCAAGATGTAATGGATGTTTGCTTGATACTTACAAATAATATTGGTACAGCTTTATGTGTGCTCTTTTAAATATCGAAATAAAAAATCATGCATAGACGTATGAAATTTTTGCATTTCATGGATGTATGCAAATAGACTATAGAATAGTGTCAGTTTGTCAATCACCGAGGTTTTTGGAATTTCGATACTTACAATTCGTTCTATAAATAATATTTCATATTATATAAAGAAAGTTCTGATTCTTAATTATAACAGCTACATACCACATCGCAGCAAAGCAGTGATATTCAAACTGCCCAAGTTTATGAAAGCCGAGCTTGCTCCTCGCAATTACAATACCTCACAACCGCGTGAGAAGCCCTTATCAAATATAACCCATCGAAATATCAAACGAAAACCGACTCTATCTCCTACCCATAAGGTCCTAGCCACCTGCATTCATTTGTATACAGTGTTACATCGTACAAATATTACTTGTATAAACACCCACGATCTCTACTTTATGGCCCACCTGTTCATATCGCCTTTATCAATTAATAGTTTTCAGTTTTATTAATATTAATTAAGGTTTGTACGCGAATTGAACTATGGCTATTTCTTTGAAGAGATAGCTGCGGGCATTTATTATAGTTTATTACAGCATCAGCTGCTCGTCTGAGATTTAGATTAATTCATTGTAATTATTCGCACTGATGAAATAAATATTCTCTACCTATATTTTATCTTATGTTATATGTTGTTAATTATTATGCTGTTGCTTGTAACTTTGCTATTGTAAATACTTATTTTAAACAGATGATTAATTAAAAAGTACTGTAGAGTCAAATTTATAAATAAAGTTATATTTTCTTCAATAATGTACCTCCAGATCATAATGAAAATCACACCACTAAACAGAATTAAGGCTCGGTGGAGATAAACTCGCAATTTTAAATAAATGAATTTAAATTTAACTGACCTTTACGATGCAGATTTATTTGCTTCCGGAGAAGTCGCTATTCCTGGATTGTTTTTGAAATCTATATCGAGAAGTAGTTACGGCCAGGGATGGTAGGAAAATATAAATCATTTATAAGAGGAGAATACAATTGAAGAATTTCCCAAAAATTTACAAATTTGGGGAAAAAAGACCAATTGCAAAAGGATTTGCTAAATTAACCGATCATAAATAAAACAAAGATTCGGAAAAGAAAGTTAAATATCATCGATTACAAGACGCACTTTATGCAGTATGCATCGCATTGCCAATAATCTTGGATAACTACTTTTTTAACCTACAGAAACGGGCGACTGTGGTAGGTAACGACTGAATTTTGCGTTTTAAATGTGACCATTTCGGTATATTTAGTAAAGTCGGCGTGTAAATATGAATGAAGACATCTCGTCGTCTCCCACAGTGCGCTGGACGGGCTCATTAATACAATTAAAATTTGGTGTCGTGGCTCCGGCAAAAACCGCGGGGCGCAGTGGTGGGGGCTTGGGAACGTTTTGCGGCATCTTCTACTTCTAGAGGAAAACCAACATCATGCATATTATGTCAATTATAAATTGTATCTGGGAATTTTAAGGTGGGTTTCTTAAAACTGGTGTTATAAAATTAAATTTTACTTCTGTGATTAAAGGACTCGTATCGAGTACCTCGATTGCAGATATCTGAGAATCTTAATATATTTGATCCACGTCGATAAACCAGTCGAAAGAAAATACCGTGAAATTCCTTTAAAATATCGCTCATTGTTGGCGCGTCATTATTGAACGATCGAGAGCTCGCAATTAAGCCGAAATGCATACGAAAGCAGCAAATCAGAGCCGTCGCTCGTCAATTAGGTCCGATGAACCGTACCGGTAGCTAATGGCATTAATTGTTGATAATTGCGCCGCCGATAACAATCGTCCCGTGGCATTTCCTCGATTACCATGCGCGTGCTTTTTGCGCGCGACAATTACGCGCGATCTGTATGCACGCGGTGGTCGCCCGCCGGCCCCGCGCCCCGCGCCCGCCCCGCACCCCGCGCACCCCGCATTCCCGTGCTGGCTCGCTGGACCTTTTTGCGCATCTCGCCGTGGGAGTCTGCAGCTTAGATGTTTGAATATCGTGTAACATGGATTTTGAAGAATGCGATCATCATTTTTAATTACCGATCATATTATGTCTGATTGTTTTTGTACTAGAGATTGGTCGTTATCAGTTGCCATCTCTTGATTTTGATGGGAGATAAGATAGTAATGACTTAATCATTATGTTTCAGAACTTTTTTCATTCGCCTAATCTTCCAAATTCACATTTACATTTAGCGCTTGCGCCTTTGCTCACAATTATGTTTTCAATCGCTGTTAGTTACCATATTTTACACACATGTTAAATATTTACTCCATCAATATGATCTGAATTAATCATAAATCTATCTTCTCGTAGAATATTCACTTTCCAGGTAATAATTTATCTTCTGTCAGAGACAGCACCGAATATCGATTAGGATAATATTGAAAATAATCACTTGTTTATGCAATACATTACAATAATTTATTGCATTTATATTTTGTTATCCAACAATTCAATAAAATTACTACACAACAATATCACGATCGGACCGGACTATAGACAACATCGTCAACCAATAACGACAGTGGAAATTATAAGCACCCTGTATACGCAATACGCATACCTGCTGCTACATTTCTGCAGTCTATCAAATAATATATTACACAATCATCTCACAGACAGTTCGTCAGAAACGCAACAAAAACCGTCAAAACATTTAGATGACGGCCCGTCTCGCCGTCACTCAGCGCATGAATATTTCATTTATTCAAAGCGGCCAAAAACGTCCGCCATTGAATATTCGAGCTGAGCGACGTGTTTGCATCCGATCGCTAAAAACTGCATTCAAACGAGCCGTGTGTGCCCTCTGCTGAGCTACAGGGATGGCAACTGTAAGATTTTTAATAAATTTATATTTGCTAACTGAGAAAGTTAAATTGTGAAAAATTTGACAGTGAAAAGTACCTAACAGCAATTAGAAGAATATGAAAAATTTAAATTATCATATTAAGATACAATTCCTTTACGGTATCCGTGAATTATTTTACATAGATCAAAGTGTCATGGGCAGATACCGTTGAATCTCCAAACGATCACCTCAACGACATGTTTATTGCTGGCGCATGCTACAGAAGTGGGAACTTCTTAAGCCGCATTTAGCACTCCTTGGTCATCACATGCTAATGTTATAACATTTCCAATTTTAATGCAAAAATTCAAAGTGAAAGTTTTCTCGTCTATTGGCAGCCTCTATGACTTACTTTTTTTCCTAGACGATTTTCCTTAGACGTCCACAAGCGCGCAGTGGCAGCCCTGCCCCCCGCGCCCCGCCCGCTCTCCATTCACACGCGCTCGAATTGGCCGCAATTAAAGAGGCCGCAGCGACAATCAGATTCATATTTTTTCTTACCTCTCTCCCGCTCGATATTGCATTTTGTAAAGTTTTTGCGTTAAGTTATTACATAGCATTAACTTATCTGTATAATCTGCGTAATTATGTATTAAACACACAAACGACTTGTTTCAATTTTTTGTGACGCCGTATGCGCGGTGATATTTCTTTTTATGTTCATTCGGTGATTGTTGTAACTTATGTATACCATAAATTATACAATAATTTTTAATTTACTTGTATAATATAGGTTAGACAATGAGTCGTTATAATCCAAATATAATAGTAATACACGTGAAAGTTCGCAAGCATGGATGTTTGTTACTCTGTCTGCTTTCACATCAAAACAGCTGATGATATTCGTATGAAATTTTGTACAGTGATAGATTATTGGCTAATTTTTATGTGACTACTACGCGAATGAATCCTCCGGCTCCAGGTTCTTACTAATCAGTAATACTCGTAGTTGTTTTTTAATAATATCTAATGTATGCACCTAATCGAAAATTTCTCCAAACATATGTACATAATATTATTTATTCCATGATTCACTATAATTATTATAAAAAAAATGTCTAAATAATGCACAGATATTATCATAATTAATTACATTTAAATGAAAATTAAGTATGTATCTGATAGGTAAATGTTTATATAGTATCGGAAATCAGCAATCGATCGGTTGCCCAAAACAGGCTGCAAAATGCCTGGGAAAATCTGCCCTCGGAATGTGGGCAAAAACAATGAATATAACTTTCTCCGCGCAAAAAATGTAAACGGTAAGGTCTTGTTTCAATGTTATTTATTTCCTTCTCGTTTACTCTTTTGGGAATGTTACGAGTATTACATGAACAAATGGTGGTGACATTCATTTATTACACTTTAGTGTAATTTGCATGTGACTGTTCATATCACAGATAGGGTAATTTATATATATACATATATTTATATATTTAGGGTATTTATATATATACATATATTATAACATATAGGTAATTTATACAATAATACAATACAACCTGGATAGTAGATAACTAATGAGCTGTTGTATGGTTGTAGTCATGTTCAAAAGTAAAGAAATTAAACTTTCTCTTTAAGTTCTAAAATAATATAAGATTTTGGTTTGTGTTTATTACACAAACCAATCGAAAGCAAAATCTTAAAATATAGAAAACGAAATGTGTTGATATAACATGGCAATGTTCTTGGTACAGGTATTAGAGCGTTACCGCTAAAACTATCGGATAGGTAAAGGGTCTGGAATCTGGATTAGACTCTAAACGGAAATGAACCATAAAAATCAACATAAATACAATGCATAGGTTTCTCATCGCCGAATTGTATAGACTATAGTTAAAAAATATAAAATGAATGTAAAAAGTCATAGTAGGTAGTCTTAAAAGTCACAATAATGCCATCCAAGTTTTTCGTACTGTAAAGTAAATTAAACAAAAATTAATGAATGTATAAAACATTGAATATTATTTAGCATGTATTACGGTATTATCTGTATAGAATTACACATAGTTATATCGGTTATTGTTTGCGGTAACCGGAGAGCGTTTTAGCTGCCTAAACACTTTCGCCATCCATCACGTTGTCAACCCATCTGATGTAGGTATGTATGTATGTCGTGTTCATCATATTACTGTCCACTAGATTGTCTAGTGTTTCAGGTACGATGAACTAGGATTCCTGGCTTTTCTGACTAGAGGTCAGGTTGTTTAGAAAGACATAAAAACAGCTCTAGGTACATCTGATTTTCATATGATACGAATTAAAAATAATATGAGAAATGAAAATAAATGAATATATCTTGTAGTACATCATAACATATTGTACATCATTATAATTGAACGATTTGTACCTGGATCCGAGACTAATAAAATTGTATAATAATTAGGAGGAATATCTACGAAATAAATTTTCTCGACAAGAGGTTTATAATTTATATTAAAACATCCTTATTCCACATTGCAATTATATATTTCAATGCCAATCGACCACCTAAACAAAATAAATACTTGCCGAAGCTAAAAAATAAAGAAAACACAACTATAAAATCCATTTAATTAGACAGTCTATTTAAATAAAGAACAAAAAGCTTGGGGTCAGCGTATTTGTATAGCTATCAGCGTGGCCCGCGGCGTCGCTCGATTAACCTTCATTTGTATCAATTATCGCCTCTCATACACAATGCTTAAATCTCCAACACCTTTATTAAAAGCCTCCAAATACCGCTCATTATTATTTTACGAAAATGTACTTTGTTTATATAGAGTTACAGTATGTTTTAACTTAAAGGATTGTTTTTCTATCGTTATTAAAAACACATTAGATTAGTTCTAGTAGTTACGGGTGTAGTGATACCCGCTATTATGCCGGCGTTTGATTGCTATCTTTGATATTCAAATTTATGAGACTATTATTATTTGGGCATTATGTAATGAACACTCAAAACAAATGTTTTGCGGTTAATTTGTACCAACGTAAATGTGTGATTAACGAATGTTTTATAATTGTATTGTAAAGAAATTATTGTATCTATTTAGTAAGATAAATTTTGGACTCCTGACGACTATATTATCTCTTCTAATAACTTAAAAGTACAGGTAAAATATGTCACAGCAATTCCTAAACAAAAGCACCATTAGATATTTGTGTTTAAAAATTATTAATCTCGGTTATACACAACAAAATAATGTATTGTTTACATACTAGTTTGTTTTAACTATCATAGTTATCTTTACAATAGTCACAGCTACTTCTATAACACTGCGTTTTTATTGCTCGAATGTCACCGTATTTCACTAGTTCTATTGAAGCCAAGTAACAAGTCCTGTGAGCTCACACGCATGTACCGACCACCAGGCACCATGTACCGAGAGACGCGCCACAAAAACAAAAGATTTGTTTATCTGATAAGCGCATCAACATGCACCATTCAAGTCAATCGCAAATTATCGGTACACGGAGTTACGCCGATGATCGTTAGATAAAAACATTATGAATGTCGCCGTGCGGCGCGACACGCGGCGATGTTGCCGACAGTCGCGCGACAAATCGCCCGGTGACTGACCGCGCTCATACATTTTCATAGTTGGACGCTGAGAAAAACGCGGAGACCGATGTAATTGATGTATTTCCCAGCGGTTTCTGTGAAGGCGATCCTAGATCAATGATTATGCCTTCATTGAACGACGCGGACGCGGGCGCAGGCGCTGGATGCGGGAACTGCATTTGCGACTACTATGTATAAACTATGACAATTTAATCATATACATATTTGAATCTAAACGAATTTTATATTAGGGACAATGTTCAGTATTTAACAAAGAGTATGTTATCATAGTTTTAGAATAATACACCAATAAGTTTTAGGTTCTACTAGCATTTCGCACTTGTTAGTTGTTCCCATACTTTAGTAGAAAAAACGCGAAATCGTGAACGTTTATTGAGTGTCCGTTAAAAGATTTTGTACATTGCCGAAATTCGAAAAAGTCAATAAATTGATAACTGTGCTTTATTAGCTACACGTGGGTAGATTTTTATAAACTACTCAAAAACATAACGGTCGTACAAAAACTTTTCTGTTACACAAATAAATGTTTTATTGTTTCATATAAAAAGTCCAGACATTAGTATCATATTATTTATTTTATTTATTTATTGAAATTATTATAACAAATTTATCTTAACAATAACTTAAGTCTAAGTCCCACAAAACTGCAAATGCAGTTTGTCTGTGGGAATACAGTCCTAGTAGTACAATATTACCTAGTACAGTAGTGTTTTTACTACGATACTGTATTAGTTATCCGTTCTTGACATATGTATATTAGTAATTAACTGCAGCAGAATGTGGATACATGGGTGTGTATCGTTGATGCGTCCCTTCCTTTGGCATTTAAATGTAGAGCAAGAATGTAGATAAACGATACCAATAAATTTCAAGCAATTACACTAAACATTCAATAATTATTATGGGTATAATTTTCTAATGTATTTATAGATGTACTTTGAACATAAGCTCGTGATGATAATATAGTTCAATTAAACATATTTTTAATCAGCACCTTGCTATCTAATCGTCTCCATGTCATCATCACTATATAGTATAAAACAGAGTCGTTTTTTCTGTTCCTATATTCGTATATCCTTATATATGCTTAAATCTTTAAAACTGCGCTACGGTTTTTTTTAATAGATAGAGTGATTCTATTAGGTTTTAGACAAAGCGGCCGAAGCCGCGGGCGGAAGGCTAGTAATGAATATTTTTTAAAATAACGCGAGTTTTAAATTCTTAATGTAATATCTCAATGTTTTGATCAGATTGTGAAATGTACTTAGTCTATCCTCATCAAACTCAAACTCAAAATTCATAAACAACTTTTCCAAAGCCAAACATCAAAATGAACCAACATCGCTTCAGCGAACCCGGCATGTGACAATAGCGCGCTATTCCCACGGTAATATAGCCCAAACAAATCCGCGCTCGTTAAGGGCCGCTTTTTGCAGCGCTGCATCTGCTCCCAGGGAACGGGTTCCTTGCTCCACATTTTTTGTCCGCGAGCCGCGTCAGTTTTGGGCAGCATTCATATGGGCTGGCCAGTGATATGCATTTGCATCATTCATACCATCTTTACATGTTTGCCGTGGTCGCATATGCAAGATTATGGGAATGTCACATTTTGACGAGATTGTTGGATGTTTAGGTGATTATATTTTGTTTTACTAAAAAACGGAAACTAAGCGTTTGTGCATTTTTATGCGCAAAGATAAATGATCACTGAGAAGTATTTTAATTTAAACATAAATAATATTTATTTTATTATTATACACAACACAAATACAAAAGTGGTAGCATAAGAAAATCATTGGTATGCAATGTATTTTCCACTGAAAAGCTTCCAGCGCAACTTAAAATTGCGTTAAGGGGATACTAGATAGATTTGTGCTTTAAATTTACTTTTTCATCTAGATAATAGGAATTGTTGAAAGACACAAGAAGTATGTATAGTAGAGATAATTTGGAATGTGCTGCTTTTTTAAGAAATGAAAAACAAATCATATTATTCACAACTTCTGTCGTATATTCGACTTTATGATTTCTCTTAGATATCGCTGTAGCAGCGGGAAGGTACGTTTTCAAAGAAGAAAAAAAATTAATTCAAAAATGTTTATCAAGATAATATTCATTGAAAGCCGAGCCTTCATATTCGGAATTATAATGCGCGGTTCTTATCACGAATACATAATAATCAGCGCGCTTTTCGCAATCGGTTATTCACCGTTTTTCTGTTCCCACTCATTACGGATTCAATTTAAATTCAGAGCATTTATCTATGCTCTTATCTCGTTATTTCGCAAATATTATCGGTTTTGTAATTCAGAGCGCGTACCATATTAAAATGAGAGTAATAAACAGTTTGTATAATGTATTGAGCGATTATTATACGAGGTTATTCGATCGGCTGTTTTTTACGGCGACTATTACGCGACATTCCCTGAGCCACATTAACTGGGAGCATTTGCTAAGTGCTTGCTAATGAATTGTGCTTTTTTAGCGTCTGTCAATCATATCTAGCTGCAAGTGAGCGCCAGGGCTGCCAACTCTCACCGGAAACTGTTTAGTCAAAAACATTCAAAAAGTTTTATTGTCATTTCAATTAGTTATACATTCCATTTAATTTGGATTTCAAGATGCACTTGTATGATATCTTTTCAATAAACAGTACACAAGTTTCTCTTTATAATTATTATTTATCTTAAGGTCTAATCTTAGAACATTATATCTCTATTTACGATACGTAAATAACACTAACAAAAGTTATAACGTAACACTTCATGCAGTAGTGGTCATAGAGCTTTCAAAAGCTCCAATATTCTAGGAGGAGGCAGCCCTGACGTGACCATTTCTATGGCGGTATTGAGTAGCACATAATTTTCTTCAGATCACAAGCATGGTGTCTCCGTGGCGCCATCTGTAATGTGCTGGGAAAGTTGCGCCATTGCGCCTTGCAAACCTTTCCTGCATTATTCTGATATAATATTTTTTACAACATTAAATATAATTGCTCATTGGCTTCCTTACTTTAAGCCCTTTGGTATGTGTTAAACTATAGTTTGATTAAGTACAAGTAGATGATTGTTTCTGTTATCTAATGTTCTATGATAAATTAATAAGTTTTTAATTTTTTGGTTCCTTCACAGTAATCTGTAATGTACCTACAAACTAAAAAAAAAAACAAAAAACAAATAAAGTGCGTTAAAGCTTTGTTACCTTTGAATGTAGAGCACGACGAAATAGACGAGATCCTTAAAAACATTTTATAGAATTATAAATAGATGAGAAAACAGACAGTTGACAAGCTTTATCTGTCTTGCCTGCAGGCTAAACCATATTTTTAACGAGGAAATCAACCCATAACCGGTAACCCATGAACTCAATTCAATTCATCTTTGTCATCTTTAGCTAGTGCTAATAATATAAAATAGATTTTGACCACCTTAGTGCAGTCACTAAGGTGGTCAAAATCTATAGTTAAACAATGAATTCTTTAAAAATTATCTATTCTAAATCAACGGATCAAACAGGTGCAACTATAACTGAACACCTGATTTCAAATGTCTCTGCATTGTGGGAACCATTGATAAATATGTGTAGGTGACGTCATAAATAGGCAATTGAATTTTAATATTTATTATGATAATGACGTGTAATTTATTCTCTATCATTCACAGCTACAGCCACATGATTTACATAAAGGACATGCCGATTGGTCATTTCATTTGAATTTTAAATATGCGCGACCTTACTGTTTCTTTTCTGTACGATATACATTACTGGCTTATTTTAGAAGGTATTTTTTTTTCATAAAATATGGGGCAGTTGATTATTCGAGCATAAAACAAATAGTGACTATCGTTTAGCTTTCATCGGGTTACGGAAACGCGTTGAAAAGGACAACAAATAACATTTGAAGATTAAAATTCTTCAGGCATTTTGAGATAACTATGACATGATTTTAACAAGCAATTTTACAATTTATTTCATTAGTTGAATAGATTTTTTTAAGTATAGAGGTAATTAAAAAACACTGAACAGTCACACTAAAAGTCATTAAATATGTACCCTCTTAACATATTGAACCTTTTAGGATATCGACCGATCGATAAGGATCTAAGTTTTAAAGTTTTGTTTACAGCACTATTCAGTGATCCGTGAACAAGTTAATTCAGTAGTATGTTGCTATTTTTTATCAAATTCTTCGACAGAATATTGTCATTTACACTAAAAAATATCCTCGCATAAACATGTCATAATTACGAGACTACGATAATTTTCCAAACATATTTTCATGTTAATGGTTTTTAATGTTTTCAATTATTCAAACCTGTTCTTAGTGAATGTTCTGTAATCTATGAGTATACGAGTTGAGATGTTTTTCTCGTTGTGGTCGATGTTTATTAATGCGTTTCAGACCTGCCTTCTAGTACTTGTTTTGCTTTTATTCAGAAAAGGGTGGGACGGACAGGTCCTCCCTACCGTAGGTATATATTACAGTTAATATATTATGTACTCTGGGGAAATTGTACATAATGGTAGAGTTAATTAAATTATATGATTCAGGTATACATTTATTTTATTTACTGTTTGCTACTTGTATAAGCAAGTGTAAGTGCTAACTAATTAGGTGAAATACCTATTTCTAATTCTGTGAATTCAGTAATTAACGTCTGGGTTTTACTGCGTTATTATTTGCCATTATAGTTTGGGCATAGTCAAAGACTATGCTTAGCGCACACAATTTCTATTTAAATGTGTAAGTTCTGTAAATAATATTTAACCCGACGTAGTGTATTGTCAATTGTATTGCACATTGCATAATAATAACGACTATCTATACCACACCGACTCTAATTCAATTTTCCAAAACTACACTCGATTTTTAGTTATTAAAATAACAATAAACCAGCAATGTTTTCATATCATAGTTTAATTTCCATTGTACACAATACATGGATGCATTAGCCATTCAGTAGCCAATGTCCTTCAAAACTAAAGCAGCAATGTAAAGCGCATCGAGCGAGTGTCGCAGGCTGTGTCGCGGTAGCGGGCGGGCTAGGTTCTCACGGCCCGCCACCATTAAAGGATCGCGTCGCCCCGCAACTCGCGGTAATTAATCCACAAATGAACGCTAACATTGTGATTTATAGAATTGCATATTTTAAATGTGTGTGAGAAAACTAATCGACTTTTTGTGGCTATTGACATTTGTTACAGTATTAGATATATTATTCAAATCAATTCTTGCTAGAAATAGCCAAAATAACTTATCATCTATTATTGTGAGTCGTTATTTTTTTTTTTTTTACTTAAGATAGGGAAGCGCTTGACCACAATCTCGCCTGATGGCAAGCTAAGATGCGGTCTAAGATGGTACGCGCTTCCCTAGTAGGTACCGGTTCACTCTTCGCTTGAATTAAATAAATATAAATAAAAGACTTTAATATCCTTATAGCATCTATAAGGATATTTAAGTCTTTTCACTATTTTTATATTACTTTTAGAGACGAGAAATTTATGAATTCTAATTTTTGTTTTCCCAAAAACGTGAGTTGTGAAATGTAGGCAAAAAATCCAATCAGACCAACCAACCTTTTTTTTAAATTTACAAAACGAAGGGCTGATTAAGGCTAGGTTTTGCGTTTATAACAATTATACTTCTCAATAAATATTGACATTTAGACCTTGATAAATATTTTATAAGATTTCTACATATTAAAAACATTAAGGCTTTCCAGGTAAGACGATTCATTGCTTTATTAAGCTTTTAAGGGCTGATGCAGGTGAAGTTCTCAATGAGTTGCCGTATCATCTGTAAAATATTATACTTCGCATATTTATACTTTTCAGATGTCGATATAAAGTTTATGGACATTCATAATTCTTCAGTTTGTCTACTGTGACTTTTTTGAAATTCTTCTCTCTCTTGTTTGTAAACATATGCAATTAATTGTTTTTAATCTTTTAATTATACGATGGCATGTGTTTCTTACTACTTTCATTTATTCAAGGTTTATAGCCAAGACTCAGATTGGTTGATACACGCGCGAACATGGGTATGGGTTACTTATACATGAATCTAACTAGTATTGGTTAAGCATAATCCATAAATTATGATCTAATCGGTGAAGGAAAACGCGATGAAAACGAGCTTGATGTGATATCGAAGATGTAAAAACTAGTGCTTTTCCAGTATCGATGATGATAAATTAAAGTTCTCAATAGATTAAACCCTCATTAGGACATTTGTATCCCTGCAGTAGAGATAGCAAAACAAAGGTGACGATGAAAACGTGAATTTCTGTTGGATATAAAGATTTGTTGGTAATATTTCGCATTAAAGTCATTAAAACAATATCAGAATTCAAATTGTACAAAGAAAATGTACTAATACCATAGAGATAGAGTCAGTCGATATATTAAGTTGGCAATGAATACCATACCTGTAGTTATATCTGGATTTATTGCGTGTTTTATTCTAATGAAACCCGTTGTGTTACACTGTTGTGGCTAACTGTTATTCATTATTTATGGTCTTATCCCATGTGTGGAAATGCATTACTTTATCTAATATTTATTAACGCGCTAGACTTTGTAGTGCTAAATCTCATTAATTTGAGTGCAAGGAGCATTGCACATTAATTGTTATTCTTATATTCTGTCCTCTTTTGCAAAATATCTCGAAGTTTCAATCGAACATTGGTAGATATGTGTTTATTCGACTAGTACATCTAAACTTACTTAAGGGTATTTTTCAAAGAATGTAAGTAGTCAATCCCAGTGGACTAATTTAACGAATAAAATACCTATTACATCTTGTTGGTTATATTTATTTTAAATACTAATTAAATTATATTTACAAGTGTTTTCATATAATTTGATCTATCTATGGCAAATAATTTCTCGTACTTCAAACAAAAAGAAAATAGAAAGTATAGATACCATCGTATTAGTTCACGAACACTTTTAAACAACGGATTAACAACACCTTTTCTTTTAATCACAATCGTTGTATTGTTTACAATGTAGGACGCCTCGTTTGATTTAATATCTGAGCGATGGTTGCGTGTTCGGCATGCGAGCAACGCGCGGACGGTTGCGGCTTTTTGCGACTTTTTGCGAATTAGGACCGCTTTGAGCAGCCGCGGCTTTATTAGCACCTACATAACACTTGTAACATTCTAAGAAGTATTTGATAGCCGTAAAAAGTATGAATAACTTGATGCGTAAACAAACGGAAGAGGTTCATTACGCGTAATGATGCTCTGTGAACGTTGCTTGTGCAATGTTTCATGTAATCCTATTTGAATGTTCGTATAATTGAATATCTCAAGAGGTATGTAAATTGTGTATCACATAATGGTTGGTATATTATACAATTGATAAATTATTCTAGTAAGTAAATATTTATAGATTTTTAATATTGTTTCAAAGATTTAGATTGATAACTTACCATCAAAGAAGACGCTCTACAATCCTAAATGCTCAGCCAGCTAATGTAAAATTGAACGAAAACCGTTTACCATTTAACTGTTATTGCCAACGAAAATCTTTAAAGTTACCTTAGACCAGCTTAAAACTTAAACAATGCTTATAAATATGTAGTTGCAGTCTTTGTCTTTTTAAGTACAAAATTGCATAGCGGGCGTTGGGCGGGCGGGCTGGGCGGCTGCACACGGCAGGCGGCGGCGTGGGCCCCGGCGGGGTGGGGCACGGGGGCAGCGGGGGACAGCGGGAGGGGGGCGGGAGGGGGCCCGGCACCTGCCGCAATATCCTATTTATGAATAATGTTTTATTCTAACAGCGTGCGACCCCTGCCGCCTCACCCCCCGCGTGTACAGGGCTGTTATAGTCAAATTATTGTATTTATTATCATGGAAAATTATTCTATACCTGAGCGAAGAAAAAGTATGAAACGCCTATGTCTATGGGCAGAAGTTTCGGGTTGTAATTCGATTTGCATTGAAGTGTTAGAAAATCTTATCTTATATGTTTTCCACAAAATAATAAGATTGAAGTCAGGTGTAAAAGCTAGTTCTTAACGCTTTCAGTAATGATAGTAAAACGAGGAGAAATATAATTTATTCCTATACATAAACATTTGTTAAAGCTTGTGCAAGTTTGCAGGTTAAATGGTTTTCCTTTGACGTGTTTTTATTTCGTATTATTTTGATTATTATGGTCATGGCGAGTAATAACTAATACACAAGTATGATAGAAATGAAGTATTGCATTCGTACAATATTATTTAGACCAGTTTGTCGGTTCGGGAAGTTATAATTGTCGGCAATAAACGACTTTCTCCCGGCTAGGGTTGACAACTCACAGCACAAATCACATTAACAGCCCTGACTTATTCCCCTTTGTTTGTATGTTATTTCATTGATTCCTATTTGAATAGAAACATTCTTGTTTATGTGTGTAGGTCCGCGTCTGTCAATATTGGTCGAGATATTTTATTCAGTAATCAATGTAGAGCCATTTTCACATTTTACAAGTTATGTTTGTTTTATACAACTCTATCTATTCCTATTTTGTGCAATTGACTGACTGCAATGAAAAAAAAAAAAAAACGTGACGTTACGTTAAATTAAAAACAAATTATTTTTTAATTCTAGTTTGTAGTGTTACAACTTTCACTTTCCATGCGATTTGCATATTTATTATCATTTAGTGTGGAAGGCATAGATAAAATAGAGCAACTGTACCTCTAACTGCTACTGCAATAAATTCAACATTCAAAAACAATCCGCAAACAACGAGAATTCGCCACAAATTTCCTCGAAAACATTATATTTCCATTCTATATAATATATAATAGTAAAATTGTCCAATTTCTTGCGCGTTCCGTTTTCTGCACCTCACATTATTATGATTTAGTGGAGCAGTTGCAGTGGTGCAGCCCCCCCTCCCCCTCCCGCACACGGGTGGGGGCCGCCCGGGGGGGCAAGTCAGCGTAATAAAGCCGGCCATATTTCACACTTAACGCGTAATGAGCGCGCGCCCAAATAATTGGATCACGTACATAACTCATTATTACCTCGCACCTCACTGCGAATGTATCATTACTAGCCCTCCCCCCCCGCGCCCTCCACTCAACACCCCCCCTCCCGCCTGGACACTGCTCACACAATGGAAGGTGCAACATAAATGTCTTATTGTCTTCAAACTTTGATGATATTTGCTCTGTTTAGCGAGGTGTGGCGGATCATATTAAATAGCTGTATGTTCGTTAAAAACACGTGCGGTAGAATCCTTGTCAACTTGATCTCAAGCTACATTTTTCATCTTGATATCATTCTAATGTAGGTACAATATTCAATTCACCTTTAGTCTTCACATGACGGATGAATTTTAAATGAGTCGGTTTAACGACCAATATTTTTCTTACACTGTTCGCTATTGACTGTTATAGCCATAGTAGATAATATGCTGAAATTAGTTTTTATTATAATATCGAAGAACATTAGATGGGATTTACAATCCGAGATATCATAACTACAGAGTATGCATTTTATCTATTTCTAGGAACCAATGGAAACTAAATGTCTTTTATACGTGATTTTACCACAGTTTATGTGTTTCAACGATTCAGAGATGATATTGGAAAAAATCAAATGCGCTTTAGTTTTAAAACATACAATGTAATCTGCTTTATATTATACTAGCGTTCCACCCACGGCTTCGCCCGCTCACTCTAAAAGCTAATAAATTACTTAAACTATTAAACAACAAACTATATAAAAATCCGGTGCGTAGTTTTAAAGATTTAAGCATACATAGGGACATAGGGACATAGAGACATAGGGACAGGGAAAGCGACTTTTTTATACTTTGGTGGTGATAACACGTTCTTGGCCAGCATTGATATTACCTTATTTCTCATGAGAGATTAGAACTCAGAGTTAGATGTGTGATAGTGCTTAAATAATAAATCGTTCCATATTGTGGAATTTCTTTACTTGACAAATGATTTTTTTAATAGGTCCTTAGGTACTTACTCACCTTAAAACCTTAAATAAAATTGATAAGACCTTATTACAGTGGAAATGAAAAATTTATGCTCGGAAATTGATTTTCATAGCGAATAGTATCACTCTATCATGTCCCGGGATCAACCGCACCTATAAACTTACACTTATATACCTATAATATAAACTGCATTATGTGTAGTACCTATAAGTTACTTTTCATCATAATATGATGATGTGATTTCATCATACTATGAGAATAAATTTATTCTATATTCATAATATTATTTTCACATCGGAACCGCGTCTATAAAATATAAAATGAAAGACTCCGTTGCGATACCCATAATTTTACGAGTGTTCAATAACTTTATTACAGCATAATTATAATATTAAAGTAATAACTGTTTCTTGCAAGTAATAAACTGTAAGACTCGCTAAAAGAATACACACATAAAAGTATACGTGCATACTATAATATAATTAGCATTGCATAGCATTGCCATAAAATAGGTCCTCATTTTTCTGTAACGACACTCGTAAACAATATTTAAGCAGAAATTAAAGAAGAGCGTCAATTAATAAAGCTATGCACGCGAGTGGTGCTATTCAACTCTGACATTTACTGCGCATATACATGAGCCTTCATTTCACCCTTTTTTCCTATGAATATGTAGATTGAAGAAAGTTCTCGCGCTTAAAAACGTCTAGCTGCTGTAATTGGCAGTGGGCTGCGGCTTTTTGCGGCGCTAGTGCTGTGCGCCAAGTGTCGATATCGATAAGTTTTATTTATTTTTACTGCTTGTATGAAATTTTATAAACACTTCTTTTGTGGTAAGAATTTTAAACTTACCAGTAGGACCTACTACCTACCTACAAGTATCTTCTAGTTACTGACGATTGTAGAATAATTAATTTTATTGAACCTTGCAAATCTAATATACTAATTTATTGTTTAAAGATATCTTTTAAAATAATAATTATACCAGTTATTACGCAGGATTGTAATTACTTCTTCTACCGACCACCTTAGCTAATTAGTTTGCAATTGAAATACAAAAACAAAAAAATTCGATAAAAAAGTAAAACCAAATATTATCAAAGTCGACATAGCCCTTGCGCAGCACGCGCCTATTGTTAAATAACTGACATTAGCCTGCAGTCGGCAGTCGGCTGTGTGTCTGTGTGTCTGTCTGTTTGCATGCTGGCTGGCTCAGCTATAAATCGTTCAGCGCGGCCAATTGGAGCGTGCGCGACTCGGATTTATGTTCTATCACTGCGTATGATATTGTTATCACGATACCTCATTAATTAGGCGCTTATTAAGATCTAGTTTTAATAAATATTATAAGTTAAATCTTTCAGGTTATAGAAATCGTATGCATTTCTTTAAAGATGTTATCGTTAGTGAGGATATTCAATCAATGCAGCTTGGTTCTATTTGAAATCAGCAAGAAGCAGTCTTATTTCACATATAGGATGATTTGCTGACGAACAAATAGTTTTTTATAATACATACTTATAAATCTTCTCTATATAGTATATTGGTTTAAGCGTTAATATTCACTAGCACAATTCAAGACTGTACCATGCATTGAACGTTTTTGTTTTCATTTTTCAATAGTTTATTTTACTAAGTAGGTATACTACATATTTTCAGCTAGTGTAGTAATCAATGATATTGGCAGTTACATATCAGAAAGTAAGACAGCGCGTAAGAGCCTGTAAAAATTGAACATCGGATATTTGACTCTCATGGAAACCAAACGAAATATATTATGCTTGCACATTAGAAAGTTCTCAAGAACAATATCAATTTAATCTAATCATAATATAATATGATAACACAGTAATTGCGGAAGTATCAATACCGGAGAGAGCTCAAGTTTTTGTTGGTTGAGAAGTAAAAACTTAATTGGGGTTAATACAGAAATGCTATGAATAATTTCTCACGAACATCCGCAGCGCACACCGAGTTACACTAACGTAATAAATGGTCTCGCTACGGAAGTGTTTATTATTTCAATTTATTTTATTAAAATAATTTATAAGTTTTACACATACAGTAGATATAAAAACATGTGTTAATGACGAATCTATTATAGTGTTTTTTCGGTGTCAGGTTAGCTCTATGGTAGTAATTCGATCTTTTCATAAGTTTCATTTTAACATGTATCACTATGAATTAATATAAGTTCAAAAATAATGTACCTATGATGACTGAAGACGAGTCACTGAATGAAAATTAATAGACACAATTTTTAAAGACAAGAGTGTTTACTCATATTAATTTGTCTGATGCTAATTTCGCTCGCGTAGAAAGTTAAAATGCCAATGCACTCTGCTACGCTTGTATATATTCGACGTAAAAGTATAACAATTTGACGCGTCTAAAACGTTACTAATCAATAATGGATGATCGCTAATCAGCAACGGTGAAAGTGTTGCCCTTTGCAGGCGAGCGGCGCCGGGCAAAAAGCGAAGCTACCGTTAGCCGGGGTCAAGGAGACCCTTGCCCATTAGCGGACACACGGACACACGGACAAGCTAAACAATAACTAATTATGAAATAACTATTGCAACGCTTTGTTTTCATTTTGTTGTGCCTTTTTTATTTCAATTACTTGGTTCGAAATAGTAATGTTTATGTGCTGATAGTTTAATATCTAATGAACTAGGTAATGAAATTATTCATTGTTAGATATGTAATATAAGATGATAGATACCCTACACGTTAACATTTTATAGTTTACACATTATACACGATGGTAGATATACAAAATTATATAATCTATACTAATATTATAAAGCTGAAGAGTTTGTTTGTTTGTTTGAACGCGCTAATCTCAGGAACTACTGGTCCGATTTGAAAAATTATTTCAGTGTTAGATAGCCCATTCATCAAGGAAGGCTATACAGGGTGTAATCGTTAAGTGTGCACAGGCGATTTTTCCGTAAGTATTACAGTTAACAAAAAACTTTAAACTGATATCGAAAGTACTTAACCTAATGAGTAAAATGACCGTAATAAATTTTTTTAAATAAACCGAGAAATATCAAAAAAATTATCTTTAAACCCTCCCATACATTAAGTATGAAATATGAATATCCCATATACATAATATTTTAATATGAAAGATTTTAGCTTTCTTTTTCTTTTTTTGGTTTTCTGCTTTAATTACTTCGCAAATTTGAAGTGACATTTTCCACGTTTTTCCGAACATTTTCACGCATTTTCCGGGAATTTTCCGGACATTTTCCGGACATTTCCCAGGAATTTTCCAGGGATTTTCCAGGCATTTTCATGCATTTTCCGGACATTTTCACGCACTTTCCGGGTATTTTCCAGATATTTTCCAGGCATTTTCCGGACATTTCCCTGACATATCCGGAAAGCCCGTGGATAATCCCTGGAAAATGCCTGGAAAATGCGTGAAAATGTCCGAAAAAAGCGTGGGAAAATACCCGAAAAATGCCCGGAAAATGCTCGGAAAATCCCCGGAAAATATCCGGAAAGAGCGTGAAAGTGCCAATTCAAATTTGCGAAGTAATTAAAGCAAAAAACCAATCTTTCATATTAAATGTATATGGGATATTCATATTTCATACTTAATGTATGGGAGGAGTTAAAGATAATTTTTTTGATATTTCTCGGTTTATTTAAAAAAATTTATTACGGTCATTTTACTCATTAGGTTAAGTACTTTCGATATCAGTTTAAAGTTTTTTGTTATCTGTAATACTTACGGAAAAATCGCCTGTGCACACTTAACGATTACACCCTGTATATCATCACGCTACGACCAACAGGACCGGAGACACGCGGGTGAAACCGCGGAGCACAGCTAGTTTATATAACACATACCTACGTATGTAACAATTATTCTGTTTACTGTGCATCTACTGTGTTTAATTAAAATCGTTATTTACCAAGATAATTGTTTAAAAAGTTGTTATGGAGTAACCATTAATATTATACATATTT
This sequence comes from Colias eurytheme, assembly GCF_061535395.1. Lineage (NCBI taxonomy): Eukaryota > Metazoa > Arthropoda > Insecta > Lepidoptera > Pieridae > Colias > Colias eurytheme. The sequence continues at coordinate 11,723,142 of NC_142983.1, forward strand.
TTTTATTTAATTACGAAAGTAGAGTCAAAACAGAATCCGCTACATTTATGCTTTTAAATTGTAATATAAATTAACTTGTTTTTGTTACAGGTAATCCCACTAAATGCGAACAACAACAAGAAAATTATAAAATGGAAATGAAAATTATTCACCGGTTACAATTAAAGTGAAAAGCAATTAAATCATTCTGTATCTTACTGAAGGCTGTATTTCAAATATATTATTTTATTATTTTAAATTACAAATGCTGTGGATGAGGGATCGTGTGACGTGTGATGACAAGTAAACCTCTATAGTTACGTACTTTTATTACTCATTACATTTACATTTAATTTAAAAGTATACAGGGTGTCCCACTATTGGTATACTAAGCGCGAAGTTACTTGTAGTTTTGCATACACTGATCACGTAAAAAATACTTAAACAACAAAATTACGCCAAACATTTTTTGCTTCATTTTTCCTTAAAATCCATGTTTTCGTCTCTAGCTTCGCGCAGCCGGCATATACCGCTTCGCTAATGTGAGCATTTTGTCTTTGAAAACATAATCTTAAACGATAGCTCACGTGCTGGTGGTAAAGTTGAGCGGGTTGCTTGTTATGGGTGTACAAATAGAGTTTTAAGAATTCATCTATTTTTCAAAAAAATTCGTCTGGAATTTTATAAGTATTTTTTTCGTAGTCAGCGTATGCGAAACTATAACCTCCTTGGAGCTTAGTATACCGTTGCTGGGACATCCTGTATACTTACAGATATATGTTTCTATATGGATTAAGATGTTTTAATTATTTACGTTTCTTACTGAAAAGCAGCGTTGCAGAAACTAACTCTACAATAAATGCTTATGTGAACCTTTGTGCATTAGTTTATGTTTTTGTTGTCTTTCATCTAGTTTATTTAAAGGTGTGAACTGCAGGTTAATTGATGACCGGATTAAATTTATTATGTTAATTTGATCGTGTTGAATATAATGATATGATCTATATAAGTATTTAAAAATTGCCGATTGTAGGTCGAATCAACGATCGCCACATAGCTGATATAGCATGTTTTTGCAACCACATATTATATCATGTAATATTATTTACAATTGCATGATAACATTGTGTTTTTAATATTAACATAAGTCAAAAAGCGCTCTCCTTTCCAAAAAATGAAAGCTCCCACAAATAGATTTATTTATTTATTTATTTATACATCTTTGACTTACAGTACAAAACATACCAAAACACACAAAGATAACAATTATTACAAAGTCTGACTTAAAAATAAGGTACAATTAGAGACAAACGATACAATATTAACATTAAATAGGTCCACTTCAGATTTAGCACGTAAAAATTTATTTAACAAAGATAGAAAGATATCATTAGATATGATATGTATTTAAGTACTTACTACATAATAAAACAATAAAAAAAAAACATATAAGTTACACTAAATATGTCACTGCCATGTTGAACGCGACATTGTAGTAACTAGAAACAATTACTGTAATTATAAACGACACTTGAACGTGCAGCACATAATCGTGTTAAGGTTAATCTGTGTCATATATTATATCACAATTTGATGGCAAATCTGTAAGCATTCTTTGAATGTTTGAAATGTCTTGTTTTTATCGTGACAAATGTATTTTGATAATGTCGATACATAAGAACAATGAAAATAAATTTAGAAAAAATTTGCGATTGAAAAATTGTGATTGCGACAATTTGCCTGCTGCTAAAGCTACACCTAGATACTGACTTTATTATTAGTATGACATTTTCTATTCTTCTATCGAGAAGAATAGAAAACTCAGGTCAAATGAAACATTCATCTAGGTACGCTAATTTACGAAATTTAAAACGCAAAATAGTTCGCAACACAATTGAAACCAATACAAGCCCGAAGGTCATAAACAATCGCGAATTCTCACGGAACAAACGACGCGGCCACAAAAAGCAGCGCCCAAAAGCAGCAAGGCGGATCGCGATTGCCCGCGACTTGTTTATTGCCCGCTGATATTATTGCTTTTTGTGTCATAACCAACAGATGATGTATGCGAAGATAATCTGTTGCATTTTCCATTTGTCGTGAGCGGTAGCGGTCACGGCGGGCAGCGGGCAGCGGTCAGCGGGCAAGAGGTAGCGGGCAGCGGGCAGCGGAACGGTAGCGGCGGGCAAAAAGCCTCTCGCGGTGAATCGCAGCTCGTTACGTAATCAGATGGACAACGCTCATGGTGAGCCCTAGCTTGCTGCTCTATAGCACAGAATAGTTAATAGTACATCTATAGAAAACATTAATTATAGAGTTACATGAGAGGAATATGCTAATATAATAAAATAAAATACTAACTCAATTGAAAATTTTACAAAAAAGAATGAAAACTGAAATTAATAGGTACATAATACTCACAAAGATCTAGTAGATACTAAGAATTTTAATTGTCTGTTTATACAATGCGTTCCTAAAAAGTTTAGTAACATTTAAATCATGCTTTTTTTTTGGTCAATTTGTGTGCACACGGTTAGCAAGCACTGCGCCTACATTGCACCGGTCGCGGTGCACAGATTCAGAGCGTCATATTATGGTCTCTGGGAGCGTAAAAACTGGTCCATTCATATGCACGGGGTGGAGTGCGGCGAGTTTTTGTTGCGCCGGACGTTCCCCGCGTTTTATTTGTAAATTGGGCGCGCGGCCGGCGCGACGCGACGCGCTCCTAACGAGACCGGAGAGCGTCATTCAAATGCGCGACTAGTTTTTGTCGCCGCGCATAATTGAATACGAATAGCGGCCTCGGAATGAATCTAATGCGGCCTGTAATGAGGCTGCGACACCGCGCTCTGCCCGCAAGCGCCCGCTCCGCCCGTCGCCCGCCGCTCGCCCGCCTCTCGCCCGCTTGCGGCTCGGGTAATTACTGCCGGTGCTGAGGATGTGCCGCTTAATTAGCGACTGCATCTTATAATTCAATCGCTTGCAAATATTTCCTAGGAAATGTTCGCCGGCTTACATTATATTCATTACATTTTTTGTGCAGTAAACATACTGTAGAGTGTAGACACTACAGGATATTCTATATCATGTTTATGTGGATAAGAAGCGATAATTGTTGAAGTTACCATTTTTTATAGAACAGAGATTGACGTTTAAATGTGCTGGTTATATGTGTGATAATTTAATTTTCATCCTGCAATGTTACAAAGTAAAGCATTCAATAAGATGGATAATTTCAGTTGAAGCCAACAATGTTTATCAACAAACTGTTGTGCTAATATTTGAAGTGTCAAACATTTCCGGCTTGGCTCCTCACCAACTCTTGCGGCCAAGCTACAATTATTGTCGAAATTTTATTCGACTCCACCGTTATTATTAGCAAAATTTATACCAGAATTTTTTTCAATACTATTCAGTCACAATACATAATATATATGTATATGCTATGCAAAGCAAATGATTTTATTGTATAGCTTATTTTTTCTGCAGCCGAAACATTTTCATCTTTTAAACGGATTTTCTTTTTTCTTTAAGGTTTAAAGTTCATAATATTGCTCGATTCTTCTAACATTTTTATTTTTTACTAGATTGCCGCCCGCGGCTTCGCCCGCGTTTTCAAAGGAAAACCCGCATAGTTCCCGTTCCCGTGGGATTTCCGGGATAAAACCTACCCTATGTGTTAATCCAAGTTACCTTCTATATGTGTGCTAAATTTCATTGTAATCGGTTCAGTAGTATTTGCGTGAAAGAGTAACAAACACACACACACACACCTCTCTCACAAACTTTCGCATTTATAATATTGCACGCCTCATAAGCGAAGCGTTGAGGTGGGTACTACTGTCACTTCGCGCAAAACATCTGATTTTTCAAACTTAAAATGTCTTTATGTATCATACATTGCACTTGTAAGATAATACATACACACACATATTAAGAAAAAACACTATTTTTAACGTTCATGATATTTTTGATGTCATTTTTGTTATTAAAACTAGTTAAAAAACAGTTTAAAAAAGTTCTGTCTTGGACGTCCGTGTGTCTGTATGTGCGGATCCTTTTTCTTGTTAACACGATAGCGACCGAAATACTTTACTAATCGAGTCTTTTTTTTTCTCTTACGCTTGAGTATGCTCAGGAATAGAACCCTTTCATTTTTCAGGGTCTGATTCGATGTGGTTTAATTGTTATTAAATAAACAAAAATAATAATTAATAAATATTTATTAAAAAAAAATTATGAGGCGTGCACTTTTGGATTTTCCAAATTATTAGTAGGATTAAAACTGCTTTTTACATTATCTCTCTGATTACATTTTTAAAGTGAAACTTTTATTACATCGTCTCAAACTTTTTGGTCTGTGTAGCGCATGTATAATTATACGAGAAGGTAGTAGTATGGTTTATATGAATTGTTTACATGAATTATTTCCACATACATATTTCGAATGCCCTTAAACAATAATTCAAAGCATTGTCACAAGTGAACCGCAGTAGAGATGAAGTTCTGGCGCGGTGCCAAGTGACACTGGACCTTCACATCACATGACAGACAACCATTATATTTTGATCCCAGCCATTGCACAGTTATTATATAAATTCGATTCGAATAAAATTTTTAGTTTCTATTTGCTTTGATTTCAGTAAGATCATTTTTGGAACATCTGTACATTATTATAATGTGAGAGAGAAAACTAAACTAACAAAAACAAAATTAAAGTTTTTAAATGTTATTCCTATCAGTGCAATATTTATCTGTTTTATTTTAAACAACACGTATAATATAATAATTTGACACAGACATGTCTCCTGAAAAAATGCATCTGATACTTATGCATGTGCATGGTCGGGTAGGTAGAAGTATAGGAAGTAGGTAGCTGCAAAATGACTTTTTTTTTAATCAAATTATTTAGCTTCGTCATGTAGAAAAATATTTAGTTTCGAAAATAATAACAAAGTAAGGATTTGAGTCACTGCGCTATTATAGAGCTTAATGGTAAGGATATCAGACTAGTGTCTGATATACTTACCCATAAGCTGAATTGAAAAAAAATTGAATACACATTAGTATGTGTTTTCAATTTTTGCGCTGCGCTATTATAGAGCTTAATGGTAAGGATATCAGACAATTATGTGTATTCAATTTTAAATAAATAAACCACTGATATTATAGCAATATCTTACTAACACAAATGTGTATTATATCATGTATTCAATATAGGTATACATCTATACAAATATTATAAAGAGGAAAGGTTTGATTTTTTTTTGTTTGTTTGTATGAATTGAATAGGCTCCGAAACTACTTTGCAGATTTGAAAAATTCTTTCACTGTTGGAAAGCTACATCATTTCTGAGTGACATAGGCTAGGTTTTATCCCGGAAATCCCACGGGAACGGAAACTATGCGGTTTTTTTTTGAAAACGCGGGCGAAGCCGCAGGCGGAAAGCTAGTATACATATAATTTAATATTGGAGCACTACACAAAAAATGTTGTAGTTTCCCGATTTAAGATACAGGGCAATGAAATTTCCCCTCGCTATTAGATCCCAGACGACTGTATTATGCATTCTGGCTGGTTAGGGTTATCAGCAGAGACTAGACTGGCTAATTACGGCCTCTATAGGAGAGGCTACGGTTTTGGGGACCATTTAATTTGCACTTAAGGCTGAGATTAGGAATTTTTTCTAAAGACTTCTGACCAATCTTGTAGTGAAATTGGTTCAGCTATATTAGGGAATTTTCAATTTTCTAATGAGTGAAATGTGAATTATTTAATGCAAATGTTAGGTTAGCTTAGATAATTATTATATGCAAATTTTATTATAGCATAGTAGCAGATTATAAATGTAAATATTTTTTCTTATTTTGTGCTTAATTTGCTGTAGTTTTGCCTCTTGGAAAGTTATTAATAAGTTAATATATAAGATTGGAAAATGTTGTTGAAAAATGATTACAATAAAAGTAAATACTAAGAAGAATGTGCGCTTAAAAACGCTAAATAATTCCGCTCAGTCGTCGATTAGTAGCGAGTGTATTTAAATGTTACATCGCAAGTGGACGGCTTATATCTGTTAATTTATAGCCATATTTTAATTGAGCCTTGCATCTCGTGGTCGGCTCATTCAATGTAAATGCGCCTTAAACTAATGGCCTCGTCGCCAATTGAGCTGACGTTCCACCTCCCTCTCCCCTCACCTCCCATACAGGGGGGGCACAGCTTAGATTGCCGTCAATTAATGTTAATTCGCAATTTGTTTGATATAAGTAACTGTTCTTTGGTTTGAATGCATAATATTATGAAGGACGGTGATATGAACCTTGAGGGATGCCAATTGTTTTCTAGTTTAAACGGCTGTCATCATTGTGTCTGTCCATGTTAATAGATTATTGTGTTAATATGATGGTGATTTTCTAAATGGTCGTAATTAGTTATTGTGTGTGGAAAATTACCTATCAGCTGATATTCAATGGAATAAATGCAGGAGATGCTGGCAGCTGGGAACGTTTAGCAATGCTAGGTGCATAGTAATTAGGCGCCGGCACTTGTCGCGGAGACGGGGCTCTTCTTCAATAAAACATTCGGGCTGCAAACTGCATAATCCGACTTTCCCGGAATGGAAGCGATACCAATAAATTCTACGCGCTCTTGTCAATTTACTTATTTATTTAGTGTACATTTTAGCTTTTTGGCTTAATGCGTTTTTTGCCGCGCCTACATTCGGTCACATTTTTATACGACAACAAAAAGCGTGGTTCGTAGAGCGGCCGAGTTTTTAGTTACAAGATCGGTCGGTCAATCTTGACAGCTCCGTATTCGCTTACCGGGGTTCAGTCACCGAGCCGGGCGAGTTTTTGCGCGGCGCAGCCCGCGCCCGCGCCGGGCCCGCCGGGATATAAATCGTGGGGAAAAAGCCGCCGGCCGTTTTTGCGTTTTCTTGTTGCGCGCTTTTTGCGCGCTCGACAAACGAGTGTTTTTGTCGAGACAATGGTCTCATGTTAGGACGTGCGCGCGCGCATTTGCATGCGGCCAATCGTCTCGCGGCCACGCCCCGCGCCGCCCGCCACCCCGCGCCCCCGCACCCGCGCTGCGCCAGCGCCTCGACCATTGTTCTTCTCACGCAATATTCGCAAATAGATTCACGTCACGTTAACTATCGCATTGGATAATGATTGTGTGCTCGCCTCGCCTCGCGCGCCGCGCCACTACTCCAGCTGGCTACTTACTCCTGCCTGCTGTCTGCCCGCTCTTACGCTCTGTACATTGCTTAGCTAATTAAGGCATAGCTTACTCTACTAAACATACTCTAGGAATGCATGCAGATTAATTAAAATTAAATACCTAGAATGTATGAATGAATGAATACTTTATTTGCACCAGTAACAAAATAACAACAATAAACACAAACAATAGAAAAACGTACAAAAAGGTCTAGGTTTATTAGCTGTGCCCAACACAGGCAAAATCTTTCATGCATTATACTCGGATTTTTAATTACCTAGACAAAGTAAACTGACAGCAGCTAATGTCACTTTGTAAAATAATGTTGCCACATTTAAAGTAGGTAATAGTGAGGAATTCAGTTCTCATTCAATCAGATGAATGAACAATGAGTAAGTATATATGAATAGTTCATCATTTCAAACTATAAAATAACATTATTTCTAATTATAATATATAAAGCTACATAAGATATAAGTTACTAGTAGACACTAGAGTGTAATTATAATCATTTTTTTATTTTTATTGTTACGCTGTTTACGTTATTGTTTTTGTATTTTTTTCGTTATTTGTAACTAATTACGTTGTGTTTGTTGTCATTGTTGTGTTTATTTGATGTTATATTGTTACACACTAAATATTCACTAGACGATCGATTCAATTTCATTCATTCCTGATTTTCAATCATTCACTTTGTGACAACGCTATTTTTATTTCATCAAAAACTGACAACACCGTAAACGTCAGTTTACTTTGTCTAATTAAAAATCCGAGTATAGGTACATTTTGTATTTCTTCTGTATTCATTCTGATGTGAATTTAAAACAGCCTGGTTGAACAATTCATTCAAAACTTCGAAATAGCTCCGTTCCGTGGATTATCTCTAAGAGCGTAACAGACACACAGACTTTAATTATTAAATTAATATACTTAATTTAAGTATGAATAATTACAATGAATTTAGGTACTATAAGCATTCGTCATAATACAAAGTATAATATATTAATTATCAATAAAATCCGAGTTACATATCACATATTGCACGCCTCATAAGCGAAGCGTTGAGGTGGGTACTACTGTCACTTCGCGCAAAACATCTGATTTTTCAAACTTAAAATGTATTTATGTATCATACATTGCACTTGTAAGATAATACATACACACACATATTAAGAAAAAACACTATTTTTAACGTTCATGATATTTATGATGTCATTTTTGTTATTTAAACTAGTTAAAAAACAGTTTAAAAAAGTTCTGTCTTGGACGTCCGTGTGTCTGTATGTGCGGATCCTTTTTCTTGTTAACACGATAGCGACCGAAATACTTTACTAATCGAGTCTTTTTTTTTCTCTTACGCTTGAGTATGCTCAGGAATAGAACCCTTTCATTTTTCAGGGTCTGATTCGATGTGGTTTCATTGTTATTAAATAAACAAAAATAATAATTAATAAATATTTATTAAAAAAAATTATGAGGCGTGCACTTTTGGATTTTCCAAATTATTCGAATTTATTATAGATCAACATTTAAATGAGCAAGTTATTTCTTCTTTTCTAGTTAGTTATTACACTAATCGTTCGGAATGCTGCTGCTGCAGCCTTAATTGTTGGACATTATGTAATAGACAATTGAAAAGAAATTCTTTCCGTATTTTTCCACAACCCAATCGTAATCATTAGCTCTCCTATTTATTGATTCAAATAAAAACTTGTTTTAGCTTATTAAAATAACTATAATGAAAGATATCTAACAAATTAACAATACCGTACCGTTCCAAAAAGCTTAAAATTTTTAAAGGATACAAAATATTCATATCAGGATTCTTACTTAAAAATTCTTCAAATATCTACTTAAAGCATTTTAATCAAAAGTTAAAATTCTAAGAACTTGTTTACTAGTCAGAAGAGTTAAAAAACTCATCTTTGTTTAAGAAAGTTGCTTTCAACTTAAAAATTCCCACAAACCTGCATTATCAACAGAAATAACCTCTACCATAACAACATAAAAAATAACAAAACAGTAATAAAATTTGCATTTAGCACCATAATTTAATTTTATTGAATCATTGTTTCTACAAGGAAAATAAATGAAAATGTGATTGTTTCCTTAATTTTAACGATCCTAAATGGGAATAAGGACTCAACTTTACGGCCGAAGTAATTTGATCGATCTAAATAATTACAAACTAATTAAACTATACCTTTAATAGCATTAATAACAAGTGACACTGATATTGTGATAATTTCATCTGCTTTTGTTAAACAACAACGATATTTATCTATATCTATGCACATTTGGCAATATAGAATACTTTCTTATTCACGATTTTGGGCCTTTCTTGGTAAAAATTTATGGCTATGTTTTGGAACCGAAGGTTATGGAGCTTTGGTGGACACTATCAAGTAGGTACCTAATGATCAATTAAAAAACACTTGAATGAAATTATCGTATTATTTACCGATCCTTGATGAGTGTACAAAATTAGTGTTAAATGGCCGTTTATTAATTTGAATTCTGCCGTCACTTTTGGACTTTACTACCTATTTACAGAAGTATGGTATTATGTTTCAAAAGTTCATTGCATTTAGAAATTTGAAGGCGTTTATACAATATATAAAATATAAATGCAAAATTATGATAGAGGCTTGATTGATAAACATGAATATTACAATTTTTTGTGAAATAAATTTCAAGGTGAAATCATATTTAGTTAGGTAGGTAACTATATATATATTTGATTTTTTTATTATTTTAAAATAAAAATTAAACACTCTCTATACATTATTACATACTCATACACACTATTACATACTCTTTCACACAAATATTTAAAAAAAAATTAAACATAATTTAAAATAAGTGTAAAATTAATTACCTAAGTTTCATGATTTTATTACCTACAACCGCACAGAAACAATATTGAAGTAATTACGTTCAGATGTAAGTAAAAAGTAATAACACTGGGATATCAATAACAGCATCAATAACTAACAATATTGGGAAAGCCGGCCACCCTTTACATCCCTTCAAGGACATAAACACGACTCATAAACATATTGCTCTTCCGATAAATAATAAAAAATTGCCTCCGACCCTTATCCGATATACTATACTCAAAGGGTTATGCCACTCGTCACGGGATTTTCAACTTTCTCACATAGATGTAGAGTTTATTTTGTCGTGGACGAAGCAGTGCATAATATATCAGTTTGATTCACAGTTGACAGAAATTAAACTGCGTACCTTTTGAATGGACATGCGGGTGCCAGGGTTGTCACCTTTGTGAAATAATTAATTAATTTTTGGGGTATCAATTATTAATTTATCCGAAATTATCTTTACGACGATTGTATAAGGTGTTTAATTGCGCATCATAATAAATAATAGATTACGATATCAGGTAAGAATTACTGTATCCGTTTGAATAAGAAGTTATATCATCAAATTGTGGTACGATTTTTCTTATTTGTAATGTACAAAAATCATGATAATTTTAAAAATAGCCATAATAGTACGAAACAATCCAACATAATCAAAAGTTCTAAGTTGAAAGCCATTAAGGTTTCAACTTAGAGCTTTAGATTATGTTTTTTTAGTCAAAGTAACTCTATTTATCACGATTATGTAATGCATAAAAATATTTTTAACGCATTATTTGAACATCTACTCTACTTATCATTACCAAATCTAATATCTAATTAACAGCAACATTTCACTTTAACAAAAATTCAAAACCTCAACTTTTGACAGCCCTATCCATCAAAGACTTGCTTTGTTAACTGGATAAACATTCTAAACGTTCCCTAATTGACCGCACCCCGCTCCCCCGCACTCCTCACCTCCCTCACCCCCGCAACCACCCCGTCCCTCGCCCCGCGACGCATCTGGCTGAGGGTGTTTTTTATCAATTCATTATCAATAGCACCACGCGACCAGAGGGTTGGAAAGGGTCACGCGTGCGGGCTTTCTACTCATCTTGATATTCGAGTGTCAATGGGCTTAATTAGCGGGTGGTTAAGCACCTTTGCTTTATGAATTATGATAACTTATATTCACCCTTTTTTGTGTCCCCTTTTATGGGAAGTTGCCTTTGCCGGCAATAAGACTGAGGTTGTTAAGTTATTGGGTTTTAACTTTTAAGTTAAATGTTCTAATTGAAGTACTTACAACTAATTTTATTGAAGCTTGTCAATATATGATTATTATAATTTTTCATAAAATATATTTTAAAAGATTAAAAATAACAAAAAGGAGGGCCCTTTATTAAGCTATGTAATTTTTTAATGTATGACTAGGTTGTTTATAAATGACTGATTGATAACTATCCAAACAACCCTAAAACTAAATTTTACCTAGATTTGTTGGAGGTTGATTAATCCTCTACATACTTAGAGCTCTTTGCTTTCGCTTTCAGTTCGTATTTAAACTTCCTTTTTTGGTTTTTATATTGTGTCTAAACCTTGATTAAACTTTTGGTTTATTTTCATAGGCACTCATAAAAAATCTCATCTTTAATACTCCTACCATTCAAATTTTGGGGTGTCATGGCTGACTAACATCTTTCGGCCAAAGCCAACCTCACCTGCCCGTGGTGCACCCTGCTGATCAACGAACGAGGCTCTGGCGTTTTTCTTAACAGTGGTAGAGCTACAGCTGCATACATTTCATCTTTGTATGTAGCACGACCGGGCTGTAGCTCGTCCGGGAAAGTTACCACTGTCTCACTGAATACCGGCGTGAAGCATCGTTTTGCGTTTCGCATGAGCCTGTGAGACCACCGGAGGCCCATTCCCTAACCCCCTCAAAAAAACCATGGCAGCGGCATTTAAAAAAGTACTACCCCAGGAGGGTACCAGCGTCAATGACGCTGGAGAATCCCTCCCTGAGCGCTCTCGCTTGGGCTGCCCCACGTATTCTGGGGGGGGGCAAAATTCCGCTTTCTTACACTGCTAGGCGTAAAAAAAGTAAACCCTCGTCGGTGACCCCTACCATGCCACTACATGTTGACTTTTGCAATATCAGGGGACTCCATTCGAACCTTACTGCCGTCCACCAACATCTTGAGACCTCCAAACCAGCTTTGCTTTTTTTGACGGAAACACAGATTTCTTCTCCAGCTGATACTTCCTACCTTAAGTACCCGGGTTACGCGTTGGAACATCTATTTGTACCCCGCGCCGGCGTGTGCGTTTACGCTAGAGATGACATCTGCTGTCGCCGCCTTGGTGTCCTTGAAGGTAATAGCAATTTATCTATATTATGGCTTCGCGTAGATTGCGACGACCATCCCCGCATCTACGCGTGCCTTTACAGGAGACACAGTGGAAATAACGAAACCGACCAACTGATTGAGCATATTCAAGATACAATCGATTTACTACTTCAAAAGAATCCATCCGCTGAAATTGTGGTTCTCGGCGACTTCAACGCTCACCACGCCGAATGGTTAAAATCTAGAACCACAGATTACGCAGGGCGTTCTTTCCATGACTTTATTTTGTCTTACGGCTTAACACAACTGGTATCTGCACCTACAAGGATCCCTGACGTAGAAGATCACGCGCCATCTTTATTAGATCTCTTCCTGTCCTCTCATCCGGACAACTATCAGATATTAGTTGAAGCTCCGCTTGGATCATCCGACCACTGCCTTGTTCGTAGTACTGTCCCAATAATACGCCAGTCTCGGCCGCGACCAGCAAACCATCGACGTGTCTGGCACTACAGATCAGCCGATTGGGATGGGATGCGTACTTTTTTTGCATCCTACCCATGGAGGCAAATTTGCTTTGCATCTGAGGATCCTGATGCTTGCGCTGACTCTGTTGCCGATGTGGTCACACAGGGTATGGAACTTTATATTCCTAACTCTGTGGTACCTATTGGCGGCAAGTCTCAACCCTGGTTCGGACAATCATGTAAAGCAGCGTCTCGTCAAAAACAAGATTGTTTCCGGGCCTGGGTAGAAGCCACAGCAGAAAAAAATCCCAGAGCTAAATACCTAAAAAAAAAGTATAATGCTGCCTCCAGACAGTATAAGAAAAGGATCCATAAAGCAAAATCTGAGTTCATTGTGAAGATTGGCAAGAGGCTGGCTCGGTACCCTTCTGGTACACGAGCTTTTTGGTCACTTGCCAAAGCCATCCAGGGGAACTTTTGTAAATCGTCCTTCCCACCACTAAGCAGAGATAACGATACTTTGGCTCACACCGCTAAAGAGAAAGCCGATACACTGGCTTCCCTCTTTGCGTCGAATTCGACTTTGGACGATGAAGGAAGGGCACCACCTACTATCCCACGCTGCAAGAACACCATGCCAGATGTTAAATTTACCCAACGTGCCGTGCGTAAAGCCCTTTCTTCCCTTGACGTAAACAAGTCGAATGGGCCCGATGGGATCCCTGCTGTTGTTCTTAAAACTTGTGCTCCTGAGTTGGCTCCAGTTTTAACGCGCTTGTTCCGGTGTTCTTATACCTCAAGCAAAGTCCCAGGCTCTTGGAAGACTGCCTTAATACACCCAATACCTAAGAAAGGCTTACGCTCTGACCCAAAGAACTACAGGCCGATTGCTGTTACCTCCTTATTCTCAAAAGTGATGGAATCTATCATCAACTGCCAGATGTTGCGGTACCTAGAAGATCATCAGCTGTTAAGTGACCATCAATACGGATTTCGTCACAGCCGCTCAGCTGGTGATCTTTTAGTTTACCTAACACATCGATGGGCGTCAGCAATTGAGAGTAAGGGGGAAGCCATGGCAGTTAGTTTAGATGTAGCGAAAGCGTTCGACAGGGTGTGGCACAAGGGGCTTCTCTCCAAGTTGCCTTCGTACGGCCTTCCTGAGAGACTTTGTAACTGGATCGCCAGTTTCCTCACAGCGCGAAGCATCAAGGTCGTTGTCGACGGATCATGCTCAGTACCCATGCCTGTGAATGCTGGTGTTCCACAGGGCTGCGTGTTGTCGCCGTCGCTATTCCTCTTGCACATCAATGATATGTTGCAAATACGTGATATACATTGTTATGCGGACGATAGCACGGGCGATGCCGCTTATACCGGCGTTGCAAATATCTCTCAGGAGCAAGTGGACCAACACCGGAATGAACTTGTGTCCAAAATAGAGAAATCTCTCGACGAAATCTCAACATGGGGGCATAATAATTTAGTTGAGTTCAACCCCTCTAAAACACAAGTTTGCGCTTTTACTGCTAAAAAGAAGCCTTTTGTCATCACGCCTAAATTCCAGAACACTCTTCTCAAGGCCACGCCTAGTATCGGAATCCTCGGGGTCGACATTGCGAGCGACGTTCAGTTCAGGGGTCATTTGGAAGATAAGGCTAAATTAGCCTCAAAGAAGCTAGGGGTGCTCGCTAGAGCGAAACAGTACTTCACGCCAGCTCATCGCCTTCAACTTTACAAGGCCCAAGTTAGGCCACATATGGAGTACTGTTCTCACCTCTGGGCTGGAGCACCCCAATACCAGCTACTTCCTTTTGACCGCCTTCAACGTCGAGCCACTCGAATCGTCGACCGACCCGAGCTCACCGATCGGCTGGATCCGCTCGCGCTGCGACGTGACGTTGCATCGCTGTGCGTATTTTACCGTATTTACAATGGGGAGTGTTCTGATGAACTATTTAAATTAATACCCGCCGCGCAATTCCACAACCGCACTGCACGACACAAATTAAAATACCATCCACACCACCTGGATGCATGGCGTTCGTCTACTGTGCGTTTCCGTAGACATTTCCTGCCAAGAACTACGCAGTTGTGGAATAAATTACCAGCTTCAGTGTTTCCTAATTATTACGACATGAGCACCTTCAAGAAGAAAGCCTATTCCTCTCTTAAAAACCAGCAAAAAGCTTGTAGTAGAGTCCCTGACACTGCGAACGCTCATGGGCGGCGACAACCTCGCAGAAGGTGAGTCGTCTGCTCTTTTGCTGGATTTGACATAAAAAAAAAAAAATAATCAACGTGTGTGGTACAATTATGACATTAGACAAACAATTTGCAGCAACAAGGAATATTCCCAGGATAACAACCATATCAGCGAGCCGCGGCCGGTCCCACGCGCCGCAAATGAAACGAGACGCGTTAATGCGAGCGAAGCGAATGCGTTCCGCGATTCGTCGCACCACCTGCGCCTGCGCCTTATAACATCATAATGCGCAATTACTATTCGCACTTCAATTTCAAATTATATTACTTCATTCTTCAACCAAATAAACAGCGCAAAATGATTGTTATTAAATTAGTGCATAACCAAGTTATGAACAGAACTGAAATGCATCTGGTTATGAATAACATAAAAAGTTGCTATAAAAAGGTAGTATATTTCTAATGGAAATTAAACTTCTACTACATCTAAAGTATAATTTAAACAGGAAAATTTTGTGTTTTGTGTGTTTGTTTGTAATATTTTTATAGAAAAACTACTGGACCGACAGAAAGTTGCTCCTTGCCCAATAAAGTTTTTTTTGCTGAAGTAAATCCGGACTAAGGTCGGGACAAGCAGCTAGTAATTAAATATCCTTGTAATTCTTTAATAATTCAGGTAGAGTCATAGAAATATGTCACTGTGCAATACAATCAACAATACATGCCTATCCTTATTATTTCCTTCTAGCCGTATCCAAATAATTTTTCTCTAGTATGGCTTCATAAGTAAATTGATTCGCAACTTCGCAAGTCTTATGCACGTTGGCAGGTTGCCTCGTGCTAATGCCGTCCCGCGGGTGGGCTCGCACCGTGCAAATGGCAAATGACGCACGCGCCGCCATTATAATCGCATTTCACTGCGATTGTCTACGCGTCACATTTACATGGCACCCGAGACCAAGCTCCTGGATGCTGTGAGATGTTCTTTAGTTAGCCTTGATGGTGTAATTGAATGCGCTCTTGTGTGGTAGTCCTTATCGTGATGCGTAACCAACTTACAGTTCATATGGATTCAAAACAATTTGTTTTTAATGTAAGAGAGAAGGATAAAAGAGAATTCAGATTGAAAGCTTGTAGGTGTTAGACAAACATGCCTATTATCAAAGAATCCAGTGTTACTGTCAACCAATAAAAATAATCTCGACATTTTGATGCCTCGCAGATGGCAATAATTATGCAGATATATTTTGCTTCTTGCAGAATGCATTATATGTACAGTTTACGAATAATAAATAACCCATCAAAGTAAACCAACAATAATATGCGATCATAGCGCTGGAGATGCGCAGTTAGGCGAGCGAGGTCGTCGACCGCATCAGTCGACACAGCTGAAGCAATCTAACCTCCTTATTACCGCACGAGCCTTCGATAATCCGGGAACAATGGCGGTGCACAGCTCATCGCTAAAACTGCGCTTATCTGCGATGAGTTACGATTAGTAAATTGGCGAGCGAGGGCGCGATCCGTTTTCTAATAAATTTCCTGCAGCTCACAGCATAATGCGGCCTATTCCAACATCGCGCGATACTCGCCAGCGTTCTCACGCCGGGTTGCGAAATGCGATTCGAAGCTTACCTTTTACGTGCCGTCCTTAAACAAAGCGTATTACACGATAATATACGATATTAATATAAAAACGTTTATTCGTAACGTGGAATTCGATTAATAATGATGAAAAATTCGATCGATCGATTCCATTCGACTAATATGGGGGTAGGAATTATAGTATAGAGCGGAGGCATTGGTGCGGCGAGCGGCGAGACGTGTCGCAGGGTCGCGGGATAGGGGCCCGGCTGAGCCGCGATGTGCCGCGATGCTATCGGGCTTGTAAAATGATGTTGCGATGTTGGCGCTCGCCGGACGGCGGACGGAGCGGGCGCTCGGACACATCGCTACCTGATTGATGGCTGCAACGCGGATATAATCAAGTCCCGAACGTAATTTTCTTTGCTTATTACATTTACTTAAAATTTCTTACGTCTTAATATTGGCGAACTTAAATCGATATTGTTTAACTCTTGATCTATTAAATAGATAAATAAATCTAATAAATATAAAACTATTCAGTGTACAAATTTTGTAAACTGAATAGTTTTATATTTATTCATCTTAATTCATAACTACGGTTCTTGTTAATAAAGAGACGTGTGAAACATTTTTGCAATTCCAGTAGTTTTTTAAGATCAAGATATGCAATTGTACGGATAATTATTAATAAGTTATTAAATTGTGATTATTAATTCACAACACCTGTCACTGAGCCAATAAATAAATAAGTCCTTGCTATATCGGTTGTGGTATGTAGAAGTACAGAGGAACTTTTTTATAAGAGAACGTATCAGGCGGCCAATTAATAAATTAGTTATTAGTTTATTAATTACAAGTACATTTACCCGTCCTTCAATTTATATTAGCAAGTTACTTGGCTTAGGTATAATATGATTTTGATATACGATTGATGGATGATTTTATTTTTCAGTTTAAATTAAACTTTATGAAGATGATAGATCAATTGATTATTATCAGCTAGTTATATACATATAGACTAAGGCCATTCTCCCATTGCGATACGCACAGGCGATTGAAGTATCCTGCAGGCTGCAAGTCTCGGAGACTAGTCGCCGCGGAATATCTCACATACATTGTACCGGTAGCGTAGTGTGCGAGCCTACATACAAATGTATGTGAGATACTCCGCGGCGAATAGTCTCCGAGACTTGCAGGATACTTGAATCGCCTGTGCGTATCGTAATGGGAGAATGGCCTAAATCTTCAGAACATAATCCAGTCCTAACGAACCATTTTCAGTACTTATCAGAAGGTATAAACAGAAAAATGTGAATAAACAGCTTCGCATAGCACATTAATTGCGTCGTTGTAAAACTGGGCCCAATTCTAATAGACCCCTTTGAAGTGACCGCCGACAGTTCGCTGAGTGACAATTGGCTTAATTAATTCAAATAAGACGTGGCCAATTCTATTTATATCCGTCTTATACGAACTTCTTTACTTATAAGAACAATTGAATAGGAAATTCTGGATATATTTTACCTAGTAGAAATACAGTAAGTTGTGGAGAAGTACGATGTGAACAAATTAGAAAACAGAGGTTTCTGTGGTATTGGGCAGGTAATTTTGATGTCAGGATTGTTTGCCAAATTTTGGTAGTTGATCAAGCTCATAATAAATAAATTGTAGGTAAAACTGATTAATTTTGGTTGATTTGGATTCCATAAAAGTTATAGGTAGGTATACTCATAAATCATGAATTAGAATCATGACTTAGATCTATAACGATCATGTCCTCGATTCAATCGATGTAGCAAAAAACTTCCAATTGGCAAAAGCGTTGTAAGTGTGCCGTGATTTTCGGGTGTCCCATTAAAATACCTTTCCCATGTGTACCGCAGACGAGGCGCGGTGACGCGGCAGTTCCGTGCGGTTCCCACGCGCGGTGCGGCGCGGCGGCTGACGACAAATTGACCGCCAATTATACAATTGCTCACTTTACAGCACTTTACACAAACTGCCGGCCATGGGAAACACTTATTGATTCTCTTGTTTTATCTGACACTGCTAATTATATTACGGTCCCGCCGGCGTTTGTCTCACTTGCTGCTAATTGCCCTATCTGGATGACCGTTTATTGTCTAGAGATCATTTCATCAGTGACCATTTTCACCAGAAATTTGCGGTAAACATAATAATTGATATGGAAACAAGGGTACAGATTTAGTGGCCATATTTCATACCCTTTGTCACTATACTGCGTATAATTGAATGGAAATGTAGGGATGGATATCGACGGCACTAATAGGTGACCGCTCATAATTACAAGGTTAATTTTGATCCCTTACTCGTTGGCGTAAAAAGTAAATTACACAGTCTAGAGTTTCGCAAAGGTTAAATGAAACGGAGATGCCATTAATCGAGCCGAAAACCCACAAATAAGGCGAGAGCGGCGAAGTACGCAAATCGTTTAATTGTCGGCCGGCGCCGGGCCGCGCTATGGTTAGAGGCCATAAATCTAGCGAGATCATCCGCGAATTATTCAAAGGCACCGCCTCCGCCGCGCTGCGTCTAAACAAATGTTACATTGAATACAATTGGCGCGGGCCATTGTCGCGCAATCGCACGCGGAACCGCGCGCGCACTATTGTATTGTGCCGGGTGCCGGGTGCGATTCATAGCGACCGTTTGTCCTTCCTGCT